>NC_141879.1:384785875-385053375 GCF_056163025.1 Triticum urartu | reverse complement strand
TGAGTGGGGAAAGACGGGGGCCTGGCCTACGTCTCATGCCCGCATTGACCGGGTGGCCGCCGAGGTCCCCTTCTTCATTGACGCCCTTTGGGCCGGCTTGGTCCCTCCTTTCTCCGCCTTCTTCAACACTGTGCTTGTGCATTATCAGATCCATATGCTGCACCTTGGGCCTCAATCAGTGACCCTTCTCGCCGTCTTCGCCTTTGTTTGCGAGGCCATGATAGGCATTGCCCCTTCAGTGGCCCTTCTCCGTCACTTCTTTTCGCTGCACCTGGTTGATCCCCAACAGCGCTCAGGATGCCTGAGCTTCCAGGCCTTGGCGGTGACGGTCGGCGTGGGGATTGATTTCGAGCTCCCACCATCCACGAGCGGGTTTCGGACACGGTGGGTGTTCGTTGATGTCGGAGTGCTCATCCCCCTGCTCTCTTCTCCGTGCTCATCCCCCTGCTCTCTTCTCCGTCTGTGCCCGATGTTCCCAGCTTCGGTTGGTGCTATCAAAGGCTTACCGATCCGCGCCTTGCCCCTTTCTGGCTCATGCTGAGGTGGCTCAAGGATCTTGATGTGACTGCGCCTATGGTGGTGAAGGAGTTCATCTGGCGCTGGATCGCCCTGCTTCAGTTCCACTCTCAACCGATGTGGGCCTTGCTCAACAGCAAGGACCACATGAGACTTCAGGAGTCCGGGCTCCCTCTCGAGGCGCGGCGGACGGTGCTCGGGGTCCTGACGGGTGTCCCGCTGCCTGATGACATGCCGAGGAAGAGTTTCCTTCTGTACCACTGCTTGAACTAGGCGACATTCGTGGAGCAGATGCCCGCCTTTGATGAGTGGGGGGTGCGTCCAGTCGTCCTCATGGGGCCTCGTGAGAACCTCATCGTCGTGGTTCCTCTTCCTGCTGCTGGCGCCGAGCTCGCTCCAAGTGTGGATGCTGGGGGGCGAGCATCGCTGGGGGCTGATGGCGAAGGTGCCGAGATGCTGATGCCGCCCCGGGCTCCTAAGGTGTCCTCCTCAGGAACCCGCGACTCTTGCCCTGGGGCGGTGGTTGAGGAGGCAATGCAGCCCTCGTCTCCCGAGGCCGGGGCTCCTGAGACCTCGACAGGTCGCTGCGAGGCAGGGCCTGATGGCTCCCCTAAGCTTGGCCCTCCTGAGACTACCCCTTCGAGCGCTTCTCTTGTTGCGCCTCGTGTTGGACGCCATGTCCAGTGCTTCGGTCGGCTCTGCGTGGACTTCGAAGAGCTCCACAAGAGGAAAGGATCCCCAAGCAACGGCACCTTCAGGCCGTTAAAGCGGAGAAAGTACATCACCGTTGATGAGTAAGTACCTTATCTTGGTGATTCTCCACGTGCTGTTTCCCTTCCTGATGATATCTCTTCATGGTTCCCTCCGCCAAGGCTGCAAGATCTCCTGAGGAGCAGCCTCCTCTCATCTCGCCTCTCCTGCCAGGCTCGAGCGCTTCAAGCCCGCGCTCTGCTCATGGTGTGGAATCAACCGGGGAAGTCGGCCCGTCAACAAGGTGCCTCGAGCTCGCACGTTCGCTGTCTTTTCTTCGCGGCCTTGCTCGGAGCACAGCAAGCGTGCCAAGGGTTCCTCCCCTGGTCGTGGACGACGACTGGTTGGCTTCGATCTTGGGGTCTTCTTCAAGCAGTGTACCTTCACTCATTCGGGCCTCTCGCGAGGCCCGTCCCCAAATGGGTGGATGCCAGCCCCCAACCCCGTGCTGAAAGGGGGTGAGCCACTTCAGGCCCCATCCGCGGTCCCCGTGGCGGAGGATGAAGTCAGCAGCATGCTCGAGTCGGCATGAGAGAGGAGCGTTGTTCGCCACGAGCTCTTTCAGGAGGCGATGGGCGCGATGAACCGGCTTGGTGAAGAGCTCGTGGATGTCGATGCGCGCCTCGTGGCCGAGGGTCTTCGGCTGGTGGAGGAGCGGCATAAACTGAAGGTGGCCATCAACCTCGGGCGCTACCAGCGCGAGGGCCGAGGCTTCCCTCGCAGCCTCCCGTGAGGCCTGCTCCCGAGCTCTGGAAGATGCTCGGGAAGCTGACCGCCGTCGCGAGGCTGCAGAGAAGCGCGTGTGGGAGCTCCAAGCCTGGGGCGCCGTCTTGGATCAGCAAGTGGAGGCACACAGGGCTGCCCTTGCGTCGTTGAGGGGGACGCCCACCGAGGAGGAAGAGGTCCGGAAACGCGAGGAGGCGTTGGCACTGGAAGCCGTCGAGCGTAGCCTTGAGCTCGAACGGCTAGAGACGAGGGAGCGCCAGGTTGCTCAGGCGGAGGATGACGTCGGCGCGCGCAAGGCCAGGGTCCGGGAGGAGGTCGATCGCCGGGTGGCCAAGGCTCGCGCATATATCGAGAGCAGGTACGACCTGAAGCTGAAGCTCGTGGAAGCTGGGGCCGCTAGTAGGACCACTGCCCTCAAGTCTAGGTTGGTCGAGGTGGAGCGGCGCGAGGAGGCCACCGCAACCGCCCTGGCCTCGGCGCAGGGTGAGCTGGCTTCCACCCGCGCCGAGCTGCTCCCACTTCCGCAGCGGGTCGCCGAGGCCGAGTCCATCGCGCGGCAGAACAAGGAAGAAGTGTTTCAGCGGCGGACGTTGGAGCGTGTGCATGCCCCCATGCTCCAGGACCTTGGGAACAGGGCCAACACCGCCCTGGGCCATATCTGCGATGAGAATGCTACTCATCCCCATGCGAACGACTATGCCAGCCACCTCCGGTTCTTCGCCGATGTGGTGACGCGCTTGGAGAGCCGTTCCAAGAGGGCCCGCCAACTTGTCGAAGAGAGGAGCCGCGGCCTGCTCGGACGTGCGTTCTCCCGTGTCTTCATCCATCTCCAGAACGCTGACCCCAACTTCGACTTTGATGCCGCCATCGCTCCCGCCCCCGAGGCCATCCGGGGCGACCTGTCGCGATGGGTGGAAGACAATGTGGATGCGCTGGTCAGGGCCTTCACTTTCGACGACGATGGGGTGGTGGTCGCGGCGGACGCGGGCGACATGGTCGACGATGGGGATGGCAGCGCTAGTGGAGGCGATGGTGATGCCATCGATGGTGGCAGCGATGCCAGCGATGGTGGCGGCGATGCCAGCGATGCGTCTGAGTGCGGCCCGGGGGATGCGGCGAGCGACATGTCGGCTGATCCCGTGCTTTCCAGCTATTTGTCCTACACACAGAAGCTCGGGAGTAGCCCTGGAAGTTGTAAGAGCATTTTTGGAGGGGAGGCCCCTCTTGTAAATTAGCTACTACCTTTATCTTGTCAGGTCAAATTGAATATGTATCTTCGTGACCCAGGTGCCCTGGGGTGAAGTTGCTGTTGCGGTTTACCTTAGCCTAGGCGAGCCTAAACCGGCTCGTGATGTTGGGAACTCCGGAAGAACTCGCCGAGACGCCCGAGGGGGCCGCATGATAAGAGAGCACTAGCCGGGGCGCGGCATGCACGTGGGGCGTGTGCGTCTTGCCCAGTCCTGCTCGTGAGGGGCCCGCGAGGGGGAAGCAACAGGCGCAAACTTCGAAATTAGGCAAGAACCAGACAGCAGGAAATCGCTCGAACGAGAAAAGGCACCCCTGCGCGCATCAAATGAAAACTCAACTCTAACTTAAATCCAAATCGAGAAGGCAAGGCTACAGAAAAGGGGATCCAAAGCAAATGTCCGCGTCCGGCACCTAGTCTAGTCTTCTTGTCTTCAAGTCTTCTCACCAGCACGGAGCTAAGTGCTGCCACTAGGACGTGGGAGGGAGCCCCTGAGGCCCGAGGACGGCACTCCTGAGACTCCAGGGCGTGAGAGTGTCATGGGCGGTGATCTTCACAGGCGTGAGCCTTACTTCATATCGCTAGATGAGGGCCCCGCCTTGCGCCACCTCCTACCACTGTTAGGACGACCGGAGACTAGTACGGCACCAACGAGGGCAGAGGGGACGCGAGCGGCGCCCTCGGCGACCACGGGTCCTCTTCCGGGGGTAGGCTCTGGAGCACCTCCCCGACAAAGGTCCTACCTCTGGGGGACACCTTGTTCCGTGCGGCGCTGGGGAGGGCCTTCGTCCCGGCTTCCTTCCTACGGCCCCCAGCATGCCACCCCTGGCGGGAGGGAGGCCGACAAGCTGGGACCGCCATCTGCTGCTGTGACCTGATCCCCCTGCGTACCATGGTTAGCATAAGCCTGCTCCTGAGGAATTAGTGGTACCCTATAGCAGTTGTCGCTGGCGCGGTTGGCGAGGCTTTAGGAGGGCTCCTAAAAGGTGCCAGCTTCTAGCGCCTCCTCCTCCCAGCCCGACACGAGGAACGGCCAGGGTCGTCTTCTAGCACGTACTCCTGGTCCACCATGCGGGGCATGTAGGCCTCCGAGGCCGCCGCCTCAAGGACCTCGCCATAGTGCCCCACACTCCACGTCGCCCGACCTAGCATGCCGCCTCGAGGATGGTAGGGTTGCATCCCGCCTGGGCCGTAGGTGGCAGCGCTCGTGCCCGCGCCCAGCAAGGGTGGCGCGAGCGCGAGCAGGAGTGCAGTTCCGTTGGTCGTGCCGGTGTCGATGAAGCCTGGCGGTGCGCCAGCAGGAGCGCAGGCGCGGCGCGACTCGCCATGCGACTCCGCCGCAGCTTGTGGTGTGAGCAGAGAACAGAAGGGCGGCACTCTTGAAGCCACGGAATCCACTAGCTCGGCGATGCATTCCAGCAGCACATCCCGGCCGCTGTCCATCAGCCGGCACCGTAGCAGCTCCCGTGCCACCGTGAGCGTAGCTCGCATGTTTGCCTGCTCCCTCCGGGTGTGCGGTGCCGTTGCTACGGCGTGGCTCAAAAGACCGAGAAAAGCCTAAAAATAGGATAGGGAAAAATATTTTCAGTCGTTGATATGTCTCCGTCATATCTACTTTTCCAAACACTTTGGCCCTTGTTTTGGACTCTAACTTGCATGATTTGAATGGAACTAACCCGGACTGACGTTGTTTTCAGCAGAATTGCCATGGTGTTATTTATGTGCAGAAACAAAAGTTCTCGGAATGACCTGAAACATCACGGAACCTCTTTTTGGAAATAATAAAAAATCCTTGTAAAAGATGAAGACCAGGGGGCCCACACCCTAGCCACGAGGGTGGGGGGCGCGTCCCCTACCTCGTGGGCCCCCTGGAGCTCCTCCGACCTCAACTCCAACTCTATATATTTGCTTTCAGGGAGAAAAAAATAAAGGAGGAGGATTCATCACGTTTTACGATACGGAGCCGTCGCCAAGCCCTAAAACCTCTAGGGAGGGCTGATCTGGAGTCCGTTCGGGGCTCCGGAGAGGGGAATCCGTCGCCATCTTCATCATCAACCATCCTTCATCACCAATTTCATGATGCTCACCGCCGTGCATGAGTAATTCCATCGTAGGCTTGCTGGACGGTGATGGGTTGGATGAGATTTATCATGTAATCGAGTTAGTTTTGTTAGGGTTTGATCCCTAGTATCCACTATGTTCTGAGATTGATGTTGCTATGAATTTGCTATGCTTAATGCTTGTCACTAGGGCCCGAGTGCCATGATTTCAGATCTGAACCTATTATGTTTTCATCAATATATGAGAGTTCTTGATCCTATCTTGCAAGTCTATAGTAAACTACTATGTGTTATGATCCGGCAACCCCGAAGCGACAATAATCGGGACCACTCCCGGTGATGACCGTAGTTTGAGGAGTTCATGTATTCACTATGTGCTAATGCTTTGTTCTGGTACTCTATTAGCAGGAGGCTTTAATATCCCTTAGTTTCCGCTAGGACCCCACTGCCACGGGAGGGTAGGACAAAATATGTCATGCAAGTTCTTTTCCATAAGCACTTATGACTATATTCGAAACACATGCCTACATTAAAATGATGAATTGGAGCTAGTTCTGTGTCACCCTATGTTGTGATTGTTACATGATGAACCACATCCGACATAATTCTCTATCACCGATCCATTGCCTACGAGCTTTCCATATATTGTTCTTTGCTTTTTTACTTTTCCGTCGCTATTGTTACAATCACTACAAAATACCAAAAATATTACTTTTTTTATCGTTACCTTTTGCTACCATTACCGCTACTATCATATTACTTAGCTACTATCATATTACTTTGCTACTAAATACTTTGCTACAGATATTAAGTTTCCAGGTCTGGTTGAATTGACAACTCAGCTGCTAATACTTGAGAATATTCTTTGGCTCCCCTTATGTCGAATCAATAAATTTGGGTTGAATACTCTACCCTCGAAAACTGTTGCGATCCCCTATACTTGTGGGTTATCAAGACTATTTTCTGGCGCCGTTGCCGGGGAGCATAGCTCTATTCTTTGAGTCACTTGGGATTTATATCTGCTTATCATTATGAAGAACTTGAGAGATCCAAAAACCAAGATTTATCCCTCAACTACGAGGGGAGGTAAGGAACTGCCATCTAGCTTTGCACTTGATTCACCTTCTGTTTTGAGTAAACTTGTGACACCTAAACCTGCTTCTGCTATTGATTCTGATATGTTGCATGTTATTGATGATGCCACTTCTGCTATGCATGATACTTATGATGAAACTGCTTCTATGCTTGATACTCCTATGCCACTTGGTGAATTTCTTGATGAACAACTTGCTAGGGTTAGAGAGAATGAATTTGAAACTGATAATATTGATGAAAGTGATGATGAAGACTCTCCCCATAATAAATATGAATTTCCTGTTGTTCCCAAGGGTTATGTTCTGGATGAAGAATCTGTTAGAGCTATTTTAGCTTGCAATGATAGATATCATCTAAAGAGGTTATTAGCTAAATGGAAGCAGCAATTCCTTAATGCTAGAATGAAACCTGACCCTGGTTTTGCTACTTCACCTATTTTTGTTATTGATAAGGATTATGAATTCTCTGTTGATCCTGATATAATTACTTTGGTTGAATCTGATCCTTTTATGGCTATGAATCTGAAACTGTTGTGGCACATCTTACTAAATTAAATGATATAGCCACCCTATTCACTAATGATGAGAGAACTCACTACTTTTATATCCTTAAAATATTTTCGTTGTCATTAAAGGGTGATGCTAAGATATGGTTTAATTCTCTTGATCCTGGGTGTGTGCATAGTCCCCAGGATATGATTTATTACTTCTCTGCTAAATATTTCCCTGCTCATAAGAAACAAGTTGCTTTAAGGGATATATATAATTTTGTGCAAATTGAAGAAGAGAGTCTCCCACAAGCTTGGAGGAGACTTCTCCAATTACTTAATACTTTGCCTGATCATCCTCTTAAGAAAAATGAAATACTTGATATCTTTTATAATGGACTAACCGATGCTTCCAGAGATCACCTGGATAGTTGTGCTGGTTCTGTTTTCAGGGAGAGAACACCGGATGAAGCTGAAATTCTATTGAATAATATGTTTACAAATGAAAATAATTGGACACTTCTTGAGCCAACTCCTGAGCCTATTCCTAAACAAACTCGAAGAAAAGGGGTGTTCTGTTTCTCAGTCCTGAAGAGTATGCAAGAGGCAAATAAATCTATGAAAGAAAAGGGTATTAAAGCTGAAGATGTTAAGAATTTACCTCCCATTGAAGAAATACATGGTCTTAATTTACCGTCTACTGAATAAATACATGGTCTTGATAACCCGACACAGGTAGTAAAGGTAAATTCTCTCTATAGATTTGATAAAGCTGAGATCCCATTTACTAAGTTTGCTAGCCCATGCTTAGATGAGTTCGATAAATTTATGATTTAGCAAGAAGACTTCAATGCTTATTTTGGTAGAGAATTAAAACACGGTGCTAATATGCTTGAACACTTGGGTGATTATATGGCTAATGTCAAAGGTGAATTTAAACTTATTAGTAAACATGCTTCTATGGTTACCACTCCAGTAGAACAAGTGCTTAAAGCTCAAAATGATTTGCTCAATGAATTGAATAGTAAGAATAATGATTATGCTGTTAGAGTGGCTACTAGAACTTGTAGAATGACTCAGGAACCTTTGTATCCTGAAGGCCACCCTAAGAGAATTGAGCAAGATTCTTAGAGAAATAATATAGATGCAACTAGTCCTTCTAAAAGGAAGAAAAAGAAAAATGACAGGACTTTGCATGCTTCTAGTGAACCTATTGCAGAAACACCTGAGAATCCAAATGATATTTCTATTTCTGACGCTGAAACACAATCTGGTAATGAACTTGAAACTAGTGATAATGTTAATGATAATGTTCATGTTGATGCTCAACCTAGTAATGATAATGATATAGAAATTGAACCTGCTGTTGATCTTGATAACCCACAATCAAAGAATCAACGTTATGATAAGAGAGACTTTGTTGCTAGGAAACATGGTAAAGAAAGAGAACCATGGATTCAGAAACCCATGCCTTTCCCTCCCAAACCATCCAAGAAAAAGGATGATGAGGATTTTGAGCGCTTTGCTAAAATGATTAGACCTACCTTTTTGCGTATGCGATTAACTGATATGCTTAAAATGAATCCTTATGATAAGTACATGAAAGAAATTGTTACTAATAAAAGAAAGATACCGGAAGCTGAAATTTCCACCATGCTTGCTAATTATACTTTTAAGGGTCGAATACCAAAGAAACTTGGAGATCCAGGAGTACCCACTATATCATGCTCCATTAAAAGAAACTATGTTAAAACTGCGTTATGTGATCTTGGAGCCGGTGTTAGAGTTATGCCTCTCCCTTTATATCGTAGACTCGATTTGAATAAGTTGACACCTACTGAAATATCTTTGCAAATGGCTGATAAATCAACTGCTATACATGTTGGTATTTGTGAGGATGTGCCTGCTGTGGTTGCAAACGTTACTATTTTAACGGACTTTGTTATTCTTGATATTCCCGAGGACGATAGTATGTCCATTATTCTTGGAAGACCCTTTTTGAATACTGCAGGGGCTGTTATTGATTGCAACAAAGGCAATGTCACTTTTCATGTTAATGCTAATGAGCATACGATACACTTTCCGAGGAAACAACCTCAAGTCCATAGTATCAATTCTATTGGAAAAATTCCATCGATTATTTTTGGAGGTTTTGAATTTCCTCTTCCTACCGTCAAGAAAAATATGATATTCTCATTGTTGGGGATGTACATATCCCCATTGAGGTAACCTAGTGTTATTAGAAAATTCTCCGGTTCCATGTTATTCAGAATGAGTTTGTTAACAAGACTTGATCAACCTTGTTAGTGGATTCCTTTTGATGAGCATGAGATGGATGAATTTAGAAAACACAACTCTTTGTACCCACTTTTTACTTTCTATTATTTATATTAAATAAAATAAAAATAGTATTTTCTGTCTGTTATCTGAATTATCTGTGCAATATAAAAATACCCCGAAAATAAAAGTTCTCCAAATGCCCTGAAATTTAAACATGATTTTTTCTGGAATATTTGAGAATGAAATATCGGCCCCAAGGGTTCCTACCCTACATCATCTTGGTATCTAGAGCCAGGTTGATCACGATTTAGGAGCCTCCCCACTTGTTTTCTAGCCTAATTTTGTTGTGTTCTTCCCCAATTTTGAAAATCCCCACCAAAAATAGACCCAATTTTTTTTGTGATTTGTTGGTGCGATGAAGTTTTGTTGGATTTGATCCGCGGATTTCGTGTGTTGCAGGTAGATCTAGCTTTCCATCCACTTTTCCCCATTTTCCATCCAGAAATTTCTCCGAATTTGGCTCGGATTTGACCTCTCCTCGTGATGATCTTCCAAATCCATCCGCGGATCTACAACCCGGACATCCGACCCGATAGCCCGGACATCCGGCGATCCGGACATCCGGCCACGACCTCGGACGTCCGGCTCCTAGCAGCACCACTTCCTCTCCACCACCCGTTTCCCTTCCATTTTCCCCCAAATTTTGTTCCGGTGCCCACATATACTTCCGCATACCTCCACCACTTCTGCATAGCTCCACCGTATACCACATACACAACCACCGCTTACCAACTCCAACTCCAACAATTTTGGTCCAATTTTGCTTTGAGAATTTGAGTTACGGTACCGTGTCCTACTTGTGTTTCGGCTATTTAGGTACGGTTCGATATCAACATCACTGCCGCTCATCTTCGCCATGGACGCGTCATCAACAACGACCACCTCGACTAAATCTTGGTTTTCGTGCCACCATTTTGACACCATACCGTAAGCAAGAACGGTAACCTCATCTTGGTATTGGACATATCACTCTTGCCATTACATTGATAGCCATCATAGCCTTACTCCTTTGCGTTGCTTACCCATCGAGACTAGCCATTGAGTATTGCCGGCAACGAGACTTGTGCACATTAGTGATCATACTTCTCATAGCATACATACATCATTGTTGCATATATTGGTATCATCTCTTGTGTCACAAAGTTGTCATAGCATACACAATTGCTATCTTGGTTCATCAAGCATTGCATGAGAAAAGATCTCAAACATCAAAGAGCCAAACAAGCTTTTAAGCAAAGAGGGAAAGATAAGCAAAGAGATTTTAAGCAAGAACCATCGCATCATACTACATTAAGATTGTCATACTCGATCATCTTGGATCATATCATAGAAACACCTTACATCGAGCATACTTGGGATAGAAGTCGTTGCATTTTTGCTAAGTCAGTTTTGCACAAGTTCTTGTATCCGCCTATTGTGCAATCGTGCTAGCGTCTCTCTAGTGTTGTGCAACAAGAGCATTTTTGAGGATTCCACATTTTGGCTGTAACGCCCTCGATGCGGCTATATCTCCCACGTGTCGAAGCACGACTTAGAGGCATAACCGCATTGAAAGCAATGTCGCAAGTGAGGTAATCTTCACACAACCCATGTAATACATAAGGGAAAAGATACATAGTTGGCTTACAATCGCCACTTCACACAAATACATGAATAAAGCATTACATCAACTAGATACAATCAAGGTCCGACTACGGAACCAAAATAAAAGAAGACTACCCCAAATGCTACACAGATCCCCGATCGACCCCAACTGGGCTCCACTACTGATCAACTAGAACGAAACAACACAAAGGACAAGATCTTCGTCGAGCTCCTCCTGAGCTTGGTTGCGTCATCTGCACGAACTCATCGGCACCTGCAAGCTGGTTTTGGAAGTATCTGCGAGTCACGGGGACTCAGCAATCTCACACCCTCGCGATCAAGACTATTTAAGCTTATAGGTATCGTAAAGGTATGATGGTGGAGCTGCAGCAAGCGACTAGCATATATGGTGGCTAACATATTCTCAAAGGAGAGCAAGAATAGAAAACAAAAGCACGGTCGAGCAACTATGATCAAGAAGTGATCCGAGAACAACCTACATCAAGCATAACTCCAACACCGTGTTCACTTCCGGACTCCGCCGGAAAGAGACCATCACTGTTACACACACGGTTGATGTATTTTAATTAAGGTCAACTTCAGGTTTTCTACAACCGGACATTAACAAATTCCCATCTGCCCATAACCGCGGGCATGACTTTCGAAAGTTCAAATCCCTACAGGGGTGTCCCAACTTAGCCCATCTCAAGCTCTCACAGTCAACGAAGGATATTCCTTCTAGCGGGAAGACCCGATCAGACTCGGAATCCTGGTTACAAGACATTTCGACAATGGTAAAACAAGACCAGCAACACCGCCCGAATGTGCCGACAAATCCCGATAGGAGCTGCACATATCTCGTTCTCAGGGCACACTCAGATGAGCGCTCCATACAACTAAAACCAAACCTCAAGTTTCCCCGAGGGGGCGCTGCACAGGGCTCTAGTTTGGACCAACACTCAGAGGAGCACTGGCCCGGGGGGTAAAATAATGATGACCCTCAGGAGCGTGACTCCCAAGGGAAAAAGAGGCTAGGTGGCGAATGGTAAAACCAATGTTGGGCATTGCTGGATGAGTTTTATGCAAGGCGAACTGTCAAGGGGTTCCCATTATAACCCAACCGCGTAAGGAACACAAAATCCGGGAACATAACACCGATATGACGGAAAACTAGGGCGGCAAGAGTGGAACAGAACACAAGGCATAAGGCCGAGCCTTCCACCCTTTACCAAGTATATAGATGCATTAATTAGATAAGAGATATTGTGATATCCCAACAAGTAAACATGTTCCAACAAGGAACAACATAACCATGTACCAACAAGGTACAAACTTCATCTTCATCTGCAACTAACAACGCTATAAGAGGGGCTGAGCAAAGTGGTAACATAGCCAAACAACGGTTTGCTAGGACAAGGTGGGTTAGAGGCTTGGTTCACAATATGGGAGGCATGATAAGCAAGTGGTAGGTATCGCAGCATAGGCATAGCAAAAGAGCGAGCATCTAGCAAGCAAAGATAGAAGTGATTTCGAGGGTATGGTCATCTTGCCTGAAATCCCGCAAGGAAGAAGAACGAGTCCATGAAGAAGACAAACGGACGTAGACGAACGGGTTCTCACAAACGTGACATTACCGGAACCAACCCGAAGAAGCAACACCGGAAAGAAGCACACAACATAGTAATCAAACCACACATGAACATGGTATGATATGCGGGATGCGCTATGCGATGCATATGCATGATTTGCAAAGGAATGGTTGCACCTGGCCTCAACATGGAAATACAAGAGTGCCACTGGAAAGGTGAGATGATTTCGGTTGAAATTGACATAAAGATCACCAGAATCGGATGCACGGTTTGGAAATGGCAAGCAAAACAAATATGGCATCGGTCTGCGATAATCAGCAAGTGACCAACTAAATGCAACAAGCTAAATATGCTACAGCACTCAAGCATGGCAACAAAATACATGGCAGGGATCCACTCATGAAGCTTGACAAAAGATGAACACTGAGCTATGGCTAATTCATCCATTAACAGGTTCAAATCAGCATGACAAAAGTGCAAATGATAACATGTTACGGACTTTGTGAAATTAACACAAGTCTGGAATTTATCATCAGGAAGCACACTTTAGAGCATGAAAACTACATGCTATAGGAACTTAACATGGCACTGCAAGGCATGGCATGAAGCTACTCAAAGCACTTAACAAAAATCCCTTAGTGACCTTGAGCCAAAAGGGATCAGAAAATACAATTGCAAGCATGTGAACTTGGCAAAAACATAAACATATCTCAGACTTAGTGATAAACTGGAGCATGCAAATCAGTTAACGAGTAGGCATGTTTACGAGCTCGATGCACTCACTACCGAGCATGGCATGACAAACTAAGCATACACCCATCAAGAAGACATGGCATAGGAGCTAGACATGGCAATAACAACAACATAGCATGCACGGATCAATAGCAACATGCTCGGCAAAATCGCTAACAAGTCAACAATCTGCCAGGATTCACAAAATAGCAAAAGTAGAGCTCGATTGACTCAAGCTAGGCTGCTCCATAAATGCAAACAAAGACATGGATGGATAGAGCACCACAAGGTTAACAAATCATCCTTACTGATCATCCTCAAAAGAGGCACGTATTACTAGAAAACAACATGAACATATGGCATAACAACAAAATCAGGACAAGGACTTAGTGAAATTCTAAGTCCCTGAAATCAGCATTACCGATTACGCTACTTTGCAAGCTTGTGCTAGTCACCACAAATATCACAAAAATTCATGGCAAGCACCTCTGCAAAGATGACATGTCATATAACAAAACACATGTAGAGCTCAGGGTCATAGCATGCACACATTAATCATGGCAAAAATGACAAAATGCCATTTGCTGAAATAGATCTGACAAAATACTCACATAGCCCTCTTCCAACAACATTTCGGGCATCAAGATGATCTCAAATGAAAATGATGCAATGAGATGAAATGATGTACTCGCCGAGGCGAACATTTTGATATGCTACACGCGCAAAACGGAGCTACAGATGCAAAGTTATGATGCGTTGAAAAATGCAAAAAGATTAGGGTTAGAGGAGAAAAAGTCAACCGAGGAGGATATCCAGATCTGGATCCAGCCGGCGCGAACTTCGAGGATCACCAGAGTACTATTCACCGGCGACGGGGATGCGGTGGCCGGAGCTTCTAGCGGCCGGAGGAGGGCACCGGAGTTGCCGGGGAGAGGAGGAGGCGCCCGGACGGCGGAGGAGGTGGTCGGAGCGGTGCGGTCCGGCAAGGAGGCACGGTCCGGGCGGAGCAGCTCGGCGACAGGCGGGCGACCGGGCCCGGAGGGCCCCGCGCGGGCCCTGGCGGGCCGGCGGGTGAGGCGCGGCGGCGGGGAAAAGTGGCGGGCTCCGGTTGGGCGCGGGGGCGGCGGCGATGACGTGGCGGCCTAGTATTGGCCGGAACGATGTGGCGGCGGCGAACACGTCCAGCGACGGGACGGACATGTCCGGCGGCGTGCGGGAGTTGGATCTAGGGTTTGGACTGCGAGATTTTCGGAGGGAGACACATATTTATAGGTAGAGGGAGCTAGGAGAGTCCAAATGAGGTGCGGTTTTTGGCTACGTGATCGTGATCGAACGACCGAGATGATGGAGAGGTCTTAGGTGGGTTTTGGGCCAAAATGGAAGGGTGTTGGGGTGCAACACACACGAGGCCTTTACGGTCCCTCGGTTAACCGTTGGAGTATCAAACGAAGTCCAAATGGCACGAAACTTGACAGGCGGTCTACCGGTAGTAAACCAAGGCCACATGACAAGACTCGGTCCAATCCGAAAACGTTTAACACTCGCACACAAAAAGAGGTAGAAAGGGACACCGGGTGACATAGGAGCGCCGGATTGCAAAACGGACAACGGGGAAAATGCTCGGATGCATGAGACGAACATGTATGCAAATGAAATGAACATGATGACATGATATGAGATGCATGACATGCAAGAAATGACAAGGCAACAACAGTGAATAACTGGACGACACCTGGTACATCGGGCTTGGGGCGTTACATTGGCTCATCCTTGGTTGCCCCACCCCACTTATCTTTTTGCATGTGTGTTTCCGTGTACCTTATATGCTTGGTCTACTTGTTACATTGCATCTTGCGAATCTTTTCCAACATTATTGAAGCTCACATACAATTGCATGAAATTTTGTGCCACCATCCTAACCAAGCTCCACCAAAAGCTTTTACTTGTGTAGGTGTGAGAAACCGACAAGAGCTAGTACCAATTGTGCTATTTCCTTGTCCTACATTGGAGTGATCATCGATCCACTTTCAACTTCGGTCAAGGTACATTTGGTATTCATTCTTCTCTTTCTACCACTCACATTTGTCTTGGAATGATGGATAGGCCAAGTACTTCTACCAACCCACTTTTCATGGAGCAAGACGATGACATGAACTCCTTCGTCACCAAGAGTCACCTCTTTGGTGCACAACGTGCATTGCATCAAGAGCAACAAGCCATGAGTGACCGCATCGACAACCTCGCCGCCGACTTGCGGCTCTCCGAGCAACATACAAGGGACTCCTTCGACCACAAGCTCGACGATCACAAGCAAGAGAATGACGCAAGAATGTACGTGATTCGTGCTTTGTTGCTCAACTGCTCTTCTTCCACTTCAAGAAGGAGCCGTTCAAGTTGACACTCCGACTTCACCCTCTCTGGCTAAAGTACACTGACATCGAACACTCTACGTCGTGCCACGTGCAATGATCGTCACACAAGCCTCAATCCTCTACGCGGTACCGACTCTCAAGAGCGCCGACAACGTCAAACTCAAGAGGCTTTTGCGCTAGCATGAGAATGGCAACGACAACGCCAACATGAAGAGGAAGAGAGAGCGCGTCTACACCAAGTAGCACAAGATGCTGAAGCACAACGCCAAGAACATCAACTCCGTGAAGCTCAAGCACTTGAGGCGCAACAAGCCCTCCAAGATTCAAGTCGAGCCGTAGCCAACCGAGGCCGACAAGCACGTGAACAAGAGGAAGCACTTCGCGAAGAACTTCATGAATGATGACATCAAGCTCGCATGCATCGTCAAGTTCCTCAAGCTCCTCCTCGAGCTCGACAAGCTCCTCCACAAGCTCGCCAAGAACATCAAGTTCATCAAGAACATGAAGGCATTGGAAATCCTCCATGACAAGAGCAACATGAGGTTGACAACCCTCCTCACCAAGAGCGGCACGAGCTTGACAATCATCTACAACACGGGCGTCATCATCCTAGACCCCAACACAATGAAGAACAACGCTACGGCAAACTCAAGTTCACCATGCCCAAGTTCAACGGAGCAACGACCCCGAAGAGTACATTTCATGGGCATTGAAGGTTGACAAGATTTTCCGTTTGCACAACTATGAAGAAGAGAAGAAAATCACGATGGCATCCCTTGAGTTCCAAGACTATGTCCTCATTTGGTGGGAACAAGTCATAGAGCGCCGAGAGGCAAGAGGTGAACCACCCATCACTACTTGGGCGCAAATGAAGGATGTCATGGGAGCACGCTTTGTGCCTACATACTACAACCGCGACCTCTTCAAGAAACTCCAACTACTCAAGCAAGGAACCAAGAGCGTTGAAGAGTACTACAAGGAGATGGAGATTGCAATGATAAGAGCCAATGTCACGGAAGATGATGAGCAAACAATGGCATGTTTCTTGAATGGACTCAACCATCCTATCAAGAAGATCGTCGACTTCCAACCATACTCGAACCTCATCGAGCTAGTGCATCAAGCTACCAAAGCGGAACGCCAAGTGCAAGTTGATTTCAAGTATGCCAAGTTCTCATCCAAGTCATTCGGCTTCTCCAACATCCAAGCTTCAACGACTCCAACAACGTCTACCAAGCCTTCTACAAGAAACGTCGACAAGTCGAGTTCCCAGAAAGCTTCGTCAACTCAAAGTCATCCTACTACGAGCAACTTCAAGCCGAGAGCTTCATCATCATCAACCCCAACCAATGAGACCGTCAAGACGAGTTCCTTCAAGTGTTTAACTTGCGGAGGCCGAGGCCACAAGTCCTATGAGTGCACCAACAAGCGGACCGTAATCCTCAACGACGACGGCACTTACGACTCAATGAGTGAAGAAGAAATGGACACCATCGAGCAAGTCTCCATGCACTGGCAAGTGAATGAACAAGAGGAAGAAGTCTTTTGCGATGAAGATTCATGTCCTGCCCTTGTTGTCTCCAAGGTCTTGACTCTCCAACATCACCAAGAAAAGACCAACGATGCCACATATTCCACACCAAGGCCGGCATCAATGGACAATCCGTCAAGGTCATCATCGATGGAGGGAGCTGTCATAATCTCGCAAGTGAAGAACTTTGCTCCAAGATACAATTGCCCAAGACGAAGCACCCACATCCATACAAAGTGCAATGGCTTAGAGACTCCGGCACTATCCAAGTAGAGCACCGAGTACAAGTCTCCTTCAAAATTGGCGCCTACGAAGACACCTTGGAGTGCGACGTCATTCCAATGACCGTTTGCCATATTCTCCTTGGACGCCCATGGCAATTTGATAGAGGAGTCATCCACAACGGCCGAACGAACCACTACATCTTCAAGATGAAGGGCAAGGAGTATGTACTTCATCCCATGTCTCCAAGCCAAGTTGTCGCAGATAAGCAAGCCACCCATCATGGAGATCATAGAGAGAGAGCGAGCCACCAAAAAGAGAGTGAGCGCCACAAGCCCAAATCAAACACCTCCACGATGAGCGAAAAGAAGAACTTAGTCCTATTTTCCACCAAAAGCGAGATAAGAGGTGTCGGAGTAAGTGACCACGGGTAGCCTAGCCGGCTCCCCCTGGCCTTTCTGAAAAAATTACGAGCCGATCCGGCTCTTAAGAATCCAAGACATGGGCCCGCCTTCCCCTGGCCGGCTGTCTCCCAGGCCGGCTATTGGAAGGCGGCCTGACTTCAGCCCTCATGAAGAAAGCCGCGGGAGGGCCGGCTCCGAGGAGCCGGCTGCGAGAAGGCTGACTCCAAGGAGCCGACTCCCATAAAGCGGTCAAGACCGTACCCCCGAAGTCTGCATCCACATAACGGCGATGTGACGGGGCGTGGCTATAGTGAAGCCTGCGCCCCCGAATCCCGGAGCGCGCCTGGCACAGTGCGTCGTACGGGTAGACATGACCCGTCCGGCGCGGCACTGTTGCCACACTGACCCTGATGTCATCCACGACGGGCTACCAGTACGACCCACGGGCGGTGGGCCCCTTCAGGCAGAGAGACACCTGAAGGCGGCCTGGCCTCCCCCAGTCGGCCCGAGATGGAGCCGGCTCTCTCCAGCCGGCTTGCCACCCCCTCGAAGGAGACACCCCATTAAGGAGACAAGACGCAGTGAGGCTACAGTGGTCACCCGCCGGATGGCAACACTGTAGCCATGCTTACCTCGGCGAAGCCCTCGTCACCAAGATTGAGCAACAGTAACCAGCCGCCGACAAGGCCCTGGACAGTGGGGCCTGCCTGTCGACCAGGGAGCCGGCAGCCGGCGGGACCCACCAGCCGGCGGGCCCCAGCAGCCGGCGCAGAAGCCGGAGAGCGAAGGCGCAGACGGCTGGGCCCCACGCCCAGCCGGATTACCATTGTACCCCCGGGGGGTAGGCCTATATAAGCCCCCCGGGACACCCATGCAAAGGGTTGATCCCTGCTAGTTTGAGACACCACGTAGGGAGGAGAAGAGAGCAAGCAGAGCCCTTCTTCCTCCTCTCACCAAACAGCTCAAGGAGCATTGTGTAGCTACTTGTTCATCTAGTGATCATGCGGAGACCCCGCAGAGCAACAGTAGGGGTGTTATCTCCACGGAGAGCCCCGAAGCTGGGTAAGATTCGCCGGCGTGCATGTCTTCGCCTGATCCCGTTTCTAGGCACCGACGATGTTTTACTGGCTCCCACAATGATAAGCCACCCGCTGGCATATGTCGCACCTACCACCCGACATTTGGCGCCCACCGTGGGGCCAGGTGCACCTCGTCCGGAAACCTGTTCTGGACGGGAACCCTCTTCCTCCCCCGCGAGCGTAGCCAGCCCGGCACGCCCGATGGCGCTTGCCACGACGCGCTGCAAGGCGTCACCAACGCCTGCGCAGCGATCAGCCTCGCTGATCTCCTCGACAAGACCCTCATCTCCAACGAGCTCGCCTCCGACGCGGGCACCGACCACCTCGTCAACCTCCTTGGCCGGCTCCATTTCTCCGGCGAGCCTACTGTGGACTTAGAGTCGGTTGGCTCCACCGATCCGATGCCTGTCGACTCCGACACGGCCTCGTTCGACACCTTCCCCACCAACGTCACGATCTACAACGACCCGCTTCCCCAAGGCGATGGCTGCGACGCTGTCACCACCGAGGTGATGGTCATCGACCATGATGGCACTGCTGACGAGAGCGCCCACGACGCCCCGCACGCGGTGGTCCACGACTTGTCCATCCCCCTCCCGGCCGACGCCGACGCTGAAGCACTGAAGGCTCGCTGCCTCGCCCTCCTCACGGAAGGCCGGAAATTGGTTTCCATGAGACGCCTCGCTGAGGCCCACCGACGCGAGGCCGACCGTGCCGCCTTTGGCACGGCGCCACCAGGCGGGCCAAGCTGGGTCGGCGTTGTCAGACAGCGCGGCGCTGTCGTTGCAGACATGTTAGGACCGACCACCCAGTCTACGCCACTCCGCTTGAGAACCTGCGCGCCGCCCAGGCGGCCGTAGACGAGCAAGACGGACTGGGGACCGAAGAACTCCCCCACATGACCCGACGCATCCAGCAGCTGATCGATGCAGCCGCGCAGCGGCACGAAGCCGTCGCCCGCGCGGAAAGCCCTCCCCCGCGCCGAGATCACGGCGCGACGTCCCGGACGCCGACTGCGGATAGAGACCGCGCGCGGCGCGAGAAAGATCTGGCTGCCAGCCGAAGCCAAACCCGGATCTCCATCGAGCGAGACGCAGAAGGCCACCCTCGGGCCGTGGAGTGGCAGGGCAACCCGCCTCCGCCTCGGCCCCGTGGAGAGAGATATCCCACCCCTCCGCCGGTGGCGCATCCGACTCTCAGCGGCCGACTAGGTCGCCACGAAGGAGTCGGCGAAAACGACACCCGCCATCGGATCGACCGCCTGGCGCGATCCCTGGCGCTGGAAGAAGAAGACGATGTCGGTCTGCCTTGCTTCAGCCCCCGCATCCGCGACGAGCCCTTCCCCAAAGGGTTCTCGCTCCCAAGAGACATGCCCAAGTACAACGGCTCCGTGAAGCCGGAAGATTGGCTGATCGACTACTCCACAGCGGTTAGCATAGCCAACGGCAACCGGCGCGTTGCCGTGAAGTACGTGCCCCTCATGCTGCAAGGCACGGCGCGGACCTGGCTCAACAGCCTCAAACCACGCAGCATCAACAGCTGGCTAGACTTCACAGAAGCCTTCGTCCACAACTTCACCAGCACCTACAAGCGGGCTCCCAAGCCCAGACAGCTCTCCTTGTGCGTACAAGGCCCCGCCGAGTCAACTCGCGACTACCTCATGCGTTGGGCTGAGCTCCGCAACTCTTGCGAAGGGGTGCACGAGGTGCAAGCCATAGAATACTTCACAGCCGGGTGCCGAGAAGGCACCCTCCTCAAGCACAAGCTTCTCTGCGACGAGCCGACTACCCTCGACAAGCTTCTGGACATAGCGGACAAGTACGCCACCGCCGACTCCTCAATGAAGACCGAGCTCCGGGTAGACGCGTCCGGAAAAGTACTCAACCCGGCGCCCAAGACACCGGCTGGGGATTCCGGCCGACGCCCACACTCGAACGACCACAAGCGCAAGGGCCCCGCGCCGCCTCCCGCCAGTCGGCAGGTGGCCACAGTTGAAGACGTGCCGCCCGAAGGGCGGCCCGCGCCCAAGAAACCCAAGGGCGGCAGGGCGGCTTGGCAGCCGGCCTTCTCCTACGAGCAAACTCTCGACGCCCCGTGCAAGTTCCACAGCGGCGCGAAGCCGTCCAACCACACAACTCGGAAGTTCCATTGGCTCACCCGAATCTCCAAAGGCAAAGGGCTCGCGCCACCTCCGCCTGCCGGCCCGCCACCTCCGGTTCCGCCGGCGCCGGCCGCTCGGCCCGCAGTCAGAGCCGTGCATGATGAGTTCCCCGACGAGCATGCCGCCTATATCGTCTTTACAAGCCAGCCCGAAGACCGGCGCAGCAAACGCCGAGAGAACCAGGAAGTCAGCATGGTTGCTGCCAACCCCGCCGAGCACATGCACTAGTCAGAAAAACCTATCAGCTGGAGCCGGGCCGATCACCCAGAGGTGATGCCATCTCCCGGCTCTTATGCGTTGGTTCTGGATGCCACCCTTGCAACGGACAGACGCGCCGCCCGCTTCTCCCGTGTGCTGATAGACGGCGGGAGCAGCATCAACATCTTGTACCGCGACACCCTGGAGAAGCTGAACGTCAAGACAAAGCAACTCATGCCTACTCGAACAGTGTTCCATGGCATCGTACCCGGCCTGTCCTGCGCCCCCATTGGCAAGATCAAGATTGATGTACTTTTTGGGGACAAGGAGCATTTCCGCCGGGAAGCGATCTGGTTTGAAGTGGTGGACCTGGAGAGCCTTTACCATGCCTTGCTTGGCCGACCTGCCTTGGCCAAATTCATGGCAGTTCCCCACTATGCATACCTCAAGATGAAGATACCAAGCACCAAAGGCGTCATCACCGTAGCCGGCGATTACAAGAAGTCCTCTGAGTGCGCAGCAGCCAGCAGCCGGCTGGCCGAGTCCCTTGTGATTGCCGAAGAAAAGAAGATGTTGGACCGAGTCGTGGCCATAGCCGGCAAGCAGTCGGCCTTGTCCCCCGATCCCAAGGAGCATGATGCTCAAGGATCTTTCCAGCCGGCCAAGGAGACGAAGAAGATACCTCTTGACCCCGAGCACCCAGAGAGGTTTGCCGTCATCGGGGCAAACCTAAACAGCAAATAGGAAGGCGAGCTCGCCGATTTCCTCCGTGAGAATCGGGACATCTTTGCATGGTCCCCCAAGGACATGCCGGGCGTCCCGAAGGAATTCGCCGAGCACAAACTACATGTCCGAGAAGAGGCAAAGCCAGTCAAACAACCCCTTCGCCAACTGTCGGAGGAGAAACGCAGGATTGTGGGAGAGGAGATAGCACCGCTTCTGGCAGCCGGCTTCATTATGGAAGTTTTCTTTCCAGAGTGGCTCGCCAACCTGGTCCTCGTGCTAAAGAAGAACAACAAGTGGCGCATGTGTATAGACTACACGAGCCTCAACAAGGCCTGCCCCAAAGATCCCTTTGCCCTCCCGAGGATTGACCAAGTGATAGACTCCATGGCCGGATGCGAGCTGTTGAGTTTCTTGGATGCTTACTCAGGGTATCACCAGATAAAGTTGGATCTGGTAGACCGCCTGAAGACCGCCTTCATCACGCCATTCGGAGCCTTCTGCTACCTGACTATGACATTCGGCTTGAGAAATGCCGGTGCCACTTTTCAGCGTTGCATGCAGAAGTGCCTCCTCAAGCAACTCGGCAGGAATGCCCACGTCTACGTAGACGACATTGTGGTGAAGACGGAGAAGCGCGGTACCTTGCTGGAAGACCTCAAGGAAACATTTGAGAACCTACGCTGGTTCCAAATCAAGCTTAACCCCGAGAAATGCGTGTTCGGAGTACCAGCCGGCCAGCTCCTAGGCTTCATAGTCTCCGAACGCGGCATCGAATGCAACCCAGTAAAAATCAAGGCCATTGAGAGAATGGCGATTCCCACCAAACTTCGAGACGTCTAGAAGTTTACCGGATGCTTGGCCTCCCTAAACCGCTTCATCAGCTGGCTCGGAGAGAAAGCTCTCCCCCTCTACCGCCTCATGAAGAAGACCACTCACTTCGAGTGGAATGACCAAGCTGACCAAGCTTTCCACGAGCTGAAGAAGATGCTGGCCAAACCGCCAGTCCTAGCGGCACCGACTGAGAAAGAGCCCATGCTCCTCTACATTGCCGCAACCAGCCGGGTGGTCAGCACCGTCATCGTAGTCCAACGCCCAGAAGAAGGCCGAGCCCAGCCGGTCCAGAGGCCGGTGTATTATTTGAGCGAGGTGTTGTCTACCTCGAAGCAGAACTACCCGCACTACCAGAAGATGTGCTATGGCGTGTACTTCGCCGCCAAGAAGCTGAAGCCCTACTTCCAAGAGCATCCCATCACAGTCGTATGCACCGCCCCGCTGGCCGAGATCATAGGCAGCCGGGATGCATCTGGCCGGGTGGCGAAATGGGCCATCGAGCTGGCCCCTTACACAATCTTCTACCAGCCTCGCACCGCCATCAAGTCCCAAGCATTGGCCGACTTCCTCCTCGACTGGGCCGAGACCCAGTACCTACCGCCGGCTCCCGACTCCACTCATTGGCGCATGCACTTCGATGGATGCAAGATGCGCACCGGCTTGGGAGCCGGCATCATCCTCACCTCTCCCAAAGGCGACAAGCTCAGATATACGCTGCAAATTCACTTTGCCGCCTCCAACAATGTGGCCAAGTACGAGGCGCTCATACACAGGCTCCGGCTTGCCAAAGAACTCGGCATTCGCCGGATCCTATGTTATGGCGACTCGGACTTGGTGGTCCAGCAATCATCCGGCGACTGGGATGCCAAGGACGCAAATATGGCAAGCTACCGCTTCCTCGTTCAGCAGATCAGCGGGTATTTTGAAGGATGCGAATTCCTCCACGTACCGCGAGCCGACAACGAGCCAGCTGATGCTCTGGCTCGAATAGGCTCCACCCGGCAAGCTTCCTCAAGCCGTCTATCAAGCCGTCTCCAGAGTCCAATTCCATCTTTGTGCCGCCTGACCCCGATGCAGCCCGGTCTGGCTCGAAGAACCAAGCAGGTGGCCCGAGGACTTCGATAGTAGGCCAGGGGGTATCGGCAGGCGGCTCGGGGACTTCCATAATTACGCCCGACCCGGGGACTGCCTCACCCGGCTCGGGGACTGCGGTAGTCGGCCCGGAGACTACACCAACACAACAGGCGGCGGCCGATTCCAGCATTTCACCGCCCAGACCGCCCGCCCTGGTCACAGTAGCCGTTTTGGCAATAGAAGAAGTCGCAGCTCCGTCATGGGCTCAATCCATCCTCAACTTCCTAATAAACCAAGATCTGCCGGCTGACGAAGTAGAGGCAAGACAAGTCCAACGCCGAGCCGGAGCATACACAATCGTCAACAGAGAGCTCGTCAAGCGCAGTGTCACTGGAGTCCTCCAGCGATGCGTCGAGCAAGAGAAGGGCATTGCAATCCTCAGAGACATCCACCAAGGAGAATGCGGCCACCATGCGGCCTCAAGATCACTCGTTGCCAAAGCCTTCTGCCATGGTTTCTTTTGGCCGACTGCTTTGGATGATGCCAAGGAGTTAGTTAAACACTGCAAAGGGTGCCAACTCTTCAGCTCCAAGCAACACATGCCGGCTTCAACACTCAAGACCATTCCCCTCACATGGCCCTTCGCCGTTTGGGGACTGGACATGGTGGGCCCATTCAAGACGGCGCACGGCGGCATGACACATCTGCTTGTTGCCGTGGACAAATTCACCAAATGGATTGAAGCAAAGCCGATCAAGAAGCTGAATGGGCCGACTGCCGTCACATTTATCGTAGATATAACAACTCAGTACGGCATGCCACACAGCATCATCACCGACAATGGCACAAATTTCGCCAAGGGAGCCTTGGCACGTTTCTGCGCGACGCAAGGCATCCGGTTGGATCTAGCATCCGTCGCCCACCCGCGGTCAAACGGCTAGGTCGAGCGAGCCAATGGCCTCATCCTTTCCGGCATCAAGCCCCGACTGATCGTACCACTGGAGCGCTCAGCCGGCTGTTGGCTCGATGAGCTGCCGGCTGTCCTCTGGAGTCTGCGCACTACACCAAAAAAGTCAACCGGCTTCACCCCTTTCTTCCTCGTGTATGGTGCCGAGGCGGTCATCCCAACTGACATTGAGTTCGACTCACCTCGAGTAACCATGTACACGGAAGCGGAGGCCAAGGAAGCATCATAAGACGGCGTCGACCTGCTGGAAGAAAGCCGGCTATTAGCCCTCAGCCGGTCCGCCATCTATCAGCAGGGCCTGCGCCGCTACCACAGCCAGAAGGTCAAGCCAAGATCCTTCCAAGAGAGCGATCTTGTGCTCTGGCTGATCCAGCGAACAGCCGGCCAGTACAAACTCTCAGCCCCTTGGGAGGGCCCCTTCGTCATCAGCAGAGACTTAGGCAACGACTCCTACTACCTGATCGACGCGCAGAAGCCGAAGGCACGAAAGAGAGATGACTCCGGCAAGGATTCGGAACGACCATGGAACGCCAACCTCCTCCGAAGGTTTTACAGCTGAAATGCAGAGTGTATCACGCTAACTTTTGTACTAAGTATGAGACAATAGGGCCCCCGAGGAGAGCTCGGGGACTGCCATCCTTTGTCTATAAATGAAAAGTATCATGCTTATGGCCTTGTCATTGCATTCGCTTTTTTCCGTCCGGCACCGGGTTCGACTAGTCGGCCCGGGGACTGGCCGCCTGGAGTTATATTAGAAGTCCTACCCGCAGTCAGACAAGTAGTGTGCCGGCTCCCAAGCCTTCTCTTGCCAAAAGTGGCAGTTCGAAGAACCGGCTGTCCGGCTGGCAAGAGTTAAGGGCAGGAACGGGTGCCCACACAAAAAACGGCTAGGGACTAACGGACTAATATAACAAAAGCCGGTTTTTCTCCCACCGCCGACCGGCTACCAAAGTAGCCGGCCGGTCGGCTTCCATTCACCTCGCTCCAATCTAAGAAAGCTCGAGTACTTGCCTTCCCAGAAGGGGAAGACGGCAAAGGAAACAGCCTAAGGATAAAAAGCATACGTGAATGGAAACCAAACATGCACACGATAATATTTACATAAAAGACCTTCAAAAGGCCAGCATTCAACATAGTTTGGATACACCCCCAGTGGGTGGAACTGCGGAAGTTTAATAAAATTGTTCAAAAGGCAACAAGTAGGAAAAAACAAGGACGACAGATTAAGCCGGCGGAGCAACCAAAGAGCCGGGCAGGTCGGTGGAGACGGCAGTGCCGGCTGGAGGAGCGGCCGGCTGGCGAACCTCGGCATGATCACCGCTTCCCGCAGAGGGCGCGCTTGCGCGCGCCTCGTTGCTGGAGGCACGGTCAGGCTGAGGCTGGCTGGCTGTTCCACCGGCCGGCTCGACGTCTTCGTCTTCCTCTACTTCGTCATCTTCGCCTTCGTCGCAGGAGGTGATTTCTTCTGCCGAGTCTTCACCCGCCGCCGGATCCAGCCCGAACCACTCCTCCGGCTGGGCAACGCCGTCATCATTAATCTCAGGAGCGAAGACGCTGATGTCAGTACACTCGGCGATTGTCGATGCGCGCTGAGCGATAGCCAGCCGCACCTCTGCTAGCTCCTCGTCGGCCTCCAGCCGCCAGGTGCGCAGCTGGTCCAGGTTCAGCCCCGGATACCAAGCTCGAACAAACTCCAGCGCCCGCCCAACTCCAAGCCGGGCCGCTGACGCCTTCCAGGCCTCGAAGTGGCCAACCGCAACCTCCAGCCCGTCGGCAGTCCGACTCGGGGTGCGGGGAATCGCCTTGCTTGGCCAGAGGGCGGCCAACACCTGTGCTCCGGCGCGCTGGAGGAGGCGGAGCATATGATGAGCCGGCTGCAGCCGCGCTTGGACCGCCAAGAGTTGCTCTTCGAGCGACCGACTCGCGTCCGGCACGACTTCAGCCCCCGCCTGCCAGCGCGCTTCGCGATGGGCCTCGATGGTTTGGGCGGCGAGGACGGAGTAGCCAGGAAAGTAGTCTGCACAGAGAATAAAAAGCAGCTCAAGTCAGAACACAAGTCAGGCGGCAAGGGGCAGGCAAGGAGCGAGGAAGGCGGCTTACCGTCGATCAAATCCTCAATACAGCCGAAGCCTTCATTCAGCGCTTGCCTAGTCTCAGCCCAGCCCGCCGCTTCAGTCTCAAACTCGGCCTTCAGGGCGGCTTCGTCATCCTGCGCCTTCTTCAGAGCCGCCTTGTGGCTCTCCTCCTGGTCAGCCAGCTTCTTGGCCAGGCGGTCACGCTCCAGGACCAAGGCATCGTACTCGGTTTCCTTGGCACGAAGGGCGGCCTGCGCCTCGCTGAGCTTCCCCCTTAAGTCGGCTTTGGCTTCTGCGAGCACGAAAGACAAAAGAAAAACCAGTAAGGTGAAGTCGTCAGGAAAGATCCGACCCGACTGCTCAGGAGTCGGCCCGAATCTCGGGGACTACACCCAGTGGGTGCGCTGACGCGCCCCCACAGGAGATGAACGAAACCAAGTACGTACTCTGGTTGCTGATCAGGTCTTCAGTTCTCCGACCCAGCTCCTGGGCCTGGGAGTTGAAAGTGGCAGCGCGGAGGTTATGATACTCCTGGAAGATTAGACAGGAGGCGAGAATAAGGTAGTCGTCAAGGAAGAAAAGAAGAAAAAACTTACGACGGGCGGAGGGTTGGCGCGAGAGTACGGCCCCTTGCCGTACCGCCAATCCTCGGCGAGCTTGCAGTTGGAGATATAGTTCACCATGTAGGAGACCTCCGCATGAGGCATCTCCCTGGTGCTCAGCCGGCATGGGTCGAAGCGGCCGCTCATCTGACAAACCATGTGAGGCCGGCTTTGGAGGGGAAGAACCCGGCGCTCCACGAAGGCGGCCACCAAGTCGGCTCCGGTCAGGCCCTCCGACTGGATCATCACCTGAAGCCGGGAGACGGCTGCGTTCCCGGCCTGAGACAGCGACCTGGCCCGGTAGCTCCACGAAGGCTACCTCCCAGCCGGCGGGCCGGCTACGTAATTCGGCAGGTTGACGTAGTAGCCTTGCTGGGCGACGTTCCTCACGTAGAAATAAGACTTCTGCCAAAGCTTCACCGACTGGATCAGCGGAATGGACGGGAACGGATTGTTCTCGCTCGCCCGCCTCATGGCGATGAAGGCTCCGCAGGGGGTGGGCACGCCCGCGACGACGGTGCCGAGTTTGCTCTGGAAGAATTCCGCCCAGAGCTCGAGCGTGGGGAGGACCCCAAGGAAGCCCTCGCACAGCGTGACGAAGGCCGACAGCAGCATCACCGCGTTGGGCGTGAGGTGATGCGGCTGGAGGTTGTAGAATTCGAGGAAGGCCCGGAGGAACCCGCTCGCCGGAAGGCCGAAGCCGCGCAGGCAGTGCGAGCGGAAGATCACCCGCTCGCCTTCCTCCGGTGACGGCGAAATCTCCTTCTCCGGCGCTAGACGAACCCGAACGAAGTTTCCGCCGGGCAGGCGTCGCGTCTGGCGGAGGAACGTGACGTGGTCCTCATGGACGTTGGAGCCATCCCACAAGCTTGACAGCGCCATGGGGCAGCGCGGTGAGAAGCAATACGATGCGGCGGCGGAACGGCGCGGCAAAGAGCTGCTGCGGGGAAGAGAAGAAGAAGGAGGGCGAGAAGGGGGCGGAGTGAGGGAGAGCGCGCGAGCCTCTGCCGCTCCCCCTCCTCCTCCTACTTATAGACCACGCGATGGAGCCGAGGGGGCGCGGCGTGGGGGAACGTGGGGATCAACTGCACCCACTCCCCCACGTCCCGCGATTACTGTGCCTTGATGGCAGAATAAAACCGCCGCGGGAAGGCGAGCGGTCCATGTGGGCCGCGGAAGATCCGCGCTCGGACCGAGGCCTGCGAGTGGCGGGTCCGGGCCTGCGGCGGCGTCCCGTCGAGCACGTGCGTTGGCAGGATTTCCTCGCCACGTGGCCCGTGTTCCCGCCTATGAGAAACAGAGCTCTCCGAAGTCGGCGCGCACAAGCAAAGCCGGCCCCTCAGGATAGGAAGTTGACCAAGCTTCTCGTCCTTTATCAGCCTCGAAGCTCGCTCGGCTTCAGGGACTACTGTCGGAGTAAGTGACCACGGGTAGCCTAGCCGGCTCCTCTTGGCCTTTCTGAAAAAATTACGAGCCGATCCGGCTCTTAAGAATCCAAGACATGGGGCCGCCTTCCCCTGGCCGGCTATCTCCCAGGCCGGCTATTGGAAGGCGGCCCGACTTCAGCCCTCATGAAGAAAGCCGCGGAAGGCCGGCTCCGAGGAGCCGGCTGCGAGAAGGCCGACTCCAAGGAGCCGGCTCCCATAAAGCGGTCAAGACCGTACGCCCGAAGTCTGCATCCACATAACGGCGATGTGACGGGGCATGGCTACAGTGAAGCCTGCGCCCCCGAATCCCGCAGCGCGCCTGGCACAGTTAGCCGTACGGGTTGACATGACCCGTCCGGTGCGGCACTGTTGCCACACTGACCCTGATGTCATCCACGACGGGCTACCAGTACGGCCCACGGGCGGTGGGCCCCTTCAGGAAGAGAGACACTTGAAGGCGGCCTGGCCTCCCCCAGTCGGCCCGAGACGGAGCCGGCTCTCTCCAGCTGGCTTGCCACCCCCTCAAAGGAGACGCCCCATTAAGGAGACAAGACGCGGTGAGGCTACAGTGGTCACCCGCCGGACGGTAGCACTGTAGCCATGCTTACCTCGGCGAAGCCCTCGTCACCAAGATTGAGCAACAGTAACCAGCCGCCGACAAGGCCCTGGACAGTGGGGCCTGCCTGTCGACCAGGGAGCCGGCAGCCGGCGGGACCCACTAGCCGGCGGGCCCCAGCAGCCGGCGCAGAAGCCGGAGAGCGTAGGCACAGATGGCTGGGCCCCACGCCCAGCCAGATTACCATTGTACCCCTGTGGGGTAGGCCTATATAAGCCCCCCGGGACACCCATGCAAAGGGTTGATCCCTGCTAGTTTGAGACACCACGTAGGGAGGAGAAGAGAGCAAGCAGAGCCCTTCTTCCTCCTCTCGCCAAACAACTCAAGGAGCATTGTGTAGCTACTTGTTCATCTAGTGATCATGCGGAGACCCCGCAGAGCAGCAGTAGGGGTGTTATCTCCACGGAGAGCCCCGAAGCTGGGTAAGATTCGCGGGCGTGCATGTCTTCGCCTCATCCCGTTTCCAGGCACCGGCGATGTTTTACTGGCTCCCACAATGATAAGCCACCCGCTGGCATATGTCGCACCTACCACCCGACAAGAGGAGTGTGTGAGAACCCATCTAGTTTCCTACACTACATCCTTGTGTGCAAGGACAATGCACCGCAAACTAGAACTTCTCACACTCTTCCTCTAGTGTTGTCTTCTCTTTTGCAGGAATTTCACGATGTTTTCCCCGACGAGCTACCTCTGGGACTACCTCCACTACGAGGCATTGAGCACCGCATCGACCTCATCCCCGGAGCACCGCTTCCGAACAAAGCTCCCTACCATGTCAACCCTGAAGAAACCAAAGAAATACAAAGGCAAGTAAAGCATCTCATAGACCATGGACATGTGCGTGAAAGTTTGAGTCCTTGTGCCGTCCTGGTCATTCTTGTGCCAAAACGTGATGGTAGCTTTCACATGTGCTCCAATTGTAGACCTATCAATGCTATCATCGTTCGCTATGGGTATCCCATTCCACGCCTAGATGATATGCTTGATGAGCTTAGTGGTGCCACTATCTTTTCTAAAATTGATCTCAAGAGTGGTTACTGTCAAATCCGCATACAAGAGGGTGATGAATGGAAAACCACTTTCAAAACCAAGTTTGTCTTATATGAATGGTTAGTCATGCCTATGGGTCTCTCGGAAGCACCGGGTACTTTTATGCATCTTATGAATCATGTCTTTCGCCCTTACATTGGTATACTTGTTGTGGTCTACTTCGGTGACATGCTTGTTTTTAGCAAGTCTCTCCAAGAGCATGTCACCCATGTTAGAACCATTTTGCAAACTCTTCGAAAAGAGCATCTCTATGCTAATATGGAGAAATGCCTTTTTACCGTTAACAAGCTCGTTTTCTTGGGTTTTGTTGTTTCCTCTAAGGGTGTTCATGTTGATGAGTCCAATATCAATGCTATTAAGACTTGGCCACAACCAACCAATTTGCAACAAGTGCATAGCTTTCTTGGCCTTGCGGGTTTCTATCATCGCTTTGTGAAGTATTTTAGCACCATTGCTTCGCTTTTACATGCTTTGAGCAAGAAGAATGCGCCTTTTGTTTGGGGACCATCCCAAGATATCGCTTTCAATGAGCTTAAGAACTTGCTTACTCATGCTCCCGTGCTTGCTTTACCCAACTTTGACAAACCCTTTGAGATTCATTGCGATGCTAGTGGTAATGGCATAGGAGGCGTGTTAACGCAAGAGAAGCACCCCATAGCTTACTTTAGTGAGAAACTCTCCGGCGCGCAACTCAATTATCCCATCTATGACAAAGAGCAATATGCTTTAGTCCGTGTTTTGCATGAATGGGAACACTATCTTCGCCCGCATGAGTTTATCATTCATACCGATCATGAAACACTCAAGTATCTTAAGGGCCAAACCAAGTTGAACAAGCGTCATGCTAAATGGAGTGAATTTATTGAGTCTTTTCCTTATGTCATCAAGTACATTAAGGGTAAGGAAAACATTGTAGCGGATGCCCTTTCTCGCATATGCATGCTTGTCACTCAACTTGAATTGGATGTCATTGGTTTTGAGCATATTAAAGACTTGCATGAGCATGATCTTACTTTTTCTACTCCTTATGCCAAGTGTTTGTCGCACAGCTTTTGGGAACGCTATTACATCAATGATGGGTATCTTATGAGAGCTAACAAACTTTGCATCCCCGAGTCTGCTCTTCGTTTGTTGCTTTTGTAGGAATCTCATGGAGGAGGCTTAATGGGACACTTTGGACGAGACAAGACGTTCGCCATGCTCTCTAAGAACTACTTTTGGCCAAAGATGTTTCGCGACGTCAATCGCTTCACCAACCGTTGCTCTACATGTCGCAAAGCTAAGTCCAAAGCTGATGAGGACATCAATACCATTGTTTCACCCACAACCCCTGCTACTATACATACTGGACCAATTACTAGAGCTCGCGCACGCCAATTGAATTATCAGGTACTTTCATTTCTTAGTAACGATTCTAATGTTCATGAGAATATGATGCTGCCTAAATTGGATACATTTGTTTTGCTTACAAATGAAGGGCCTAGCTTGGACAAGAAAGATGAACCTTGGAGCAAGTTCAAGCATGGAGATGATGGCATGCGCAAGGGGATCAAGAACGGAGTTACAAGTGATGATTTCAGGACTTTGAAGCCACCATAAGGAGTGCATGAAGCCTTGGACGAAATATACAAGATGTCACTTCATAAATTTCGTCTAGAGGCTATTTTAGGTGCTGCGTCACCTTATTATTGGGCCAGGCCCATGTATTTTCGAAATACTTAAGTATAGGCTATTTTAGAGTCCGTATGTGTGGGGAAACAAGAGTTAGGGTTGGTTTCGGACCTCTCCTCCAAGGGCCACAAAATCCCCCCTCTTCCTCCATATATACATCCCTTAGGGCGTCGTTTAGACTTTGGGATTTGTTTAGTTAAAAGTTAGCCATTGCAACTTCGTGTACTTTGTTTGTGTCCAACGACCAGACCAAGACCGCTTACAGATCTCCACCATTATCAATACTTCATATATATTCGTAATATTCAGATTGCTTTATCATATTCTTGCTCGTTCTTCGATTGCTTGCAGGAATAGACCTTCGTGGTCAGGCTGATCGTGCTTCCAGCATCGTCAGTAATCTCAGGAGATTAGTTTAGTGATTGCTAAGGCGCAACGTCGTGCACGTTTGTAGTCAGATCATCAAAGTCGTCTCCACCAAATCGATAGATATCATCTCATCGATAGATCGAGACACCCTCGCCTCTATCAAGTAGTATCAGAGTCCAGTCCGAGTTCCACCAGATTCATCTCCGCCACCAGTCCTAGCCCGAGTCTAGTATTTGTTGCATTGTTTTCGAGTTCCAGACCACGCGATACTTCGAGTCGTGACCAGGTCAGACTCCCCAACTTCCGTGCTATCCGCAGTAGAAAAATAGTTCCAAACTAAAAAAACTAAGTCTAGAAAATTCTGGCTAGGCAGTTTTTAGACCATTTGTGGACTTTTTCGAAAAAAAATTTGTTGCGGAGCACAAAAAAGAGGAAAAAAAGTGCAAAAAAAGTGAAAAAAGGAAAAAAATTCAGAGAGTGCTCCTCCCTTGTTTACGTGCCGCGTCGTGATTTTGTTTGTGTTCTAGGCTCGCGTCTCTAGTATGGTCTAGCCTAGGACCAGCACAGTACTATCGTTGACCGTTTATTCAACTTTGCATCTCTGAATTGATTACTGCTGACATTTTTGCTACCATATCATAAGCCTTCCCAGCTCCACATACATCTACATCGTGCGTTTGACAACACCTGGCAATCGCTCTGTCCAATCTTCGAGAGTTTTGACTATGATGGTTGCCGATCACCACCAGCTGCTGGGTAAGAACTGGTAAGAATTTGAGATTCGCTTGCCGGATTTGTGATACACCACCACCACCACCACCACCACTTCCTAGTAGTCTGTAGGATCATATTCTTGTGTGTTTCTATTGCTACTAACCATGGCAGGATCACAAGCCGATGAGACAGATTGGGAGAACATGACAAACAACGAGCTACATGATAAATTTCAGCAAATGATGAGTGGACAGGTGCAAGATGTGCTAAACAGATTTGAAGAGGCCATGGAGAAGATAGATGGCATGGAGAAGACGTTCGAAACAAAGCTCGATAACAAGTTTAATGAATTGCTCGCGCGTTTTCCACCACCACCACCGGCTGCACCTAATGCACCTCTACAACAACAACAACAACAACAACATTGCCTTCAAAATCAAGTGGGATGGGCACTGCGCATTCCCCTTGAGCCTGGTCAAAATTCTGGTGCCGCTGTTGATGCTTCTGTAGCTCCTGCTGCTACTGCAGAGGTGGAGGACCATTACGAGGATGAGGTTGATCAAAATCAGAACTACGTGCAACCACTAGCACCACCACCACCAGGTCGTCCTCATGCATATCATCGCAATGGTAGGGCTGCACAACCACCTCAGGTACGTGATCATGAACATCTCCCTAAACTGAAATTGAACATTCCACCATTTGAGGGTAGATATGTTCCTGATATATATCTTACTTGGGAATTAGAAACTGAACAACGATTTACATGTTTACAATATCCTGAGGAGAGACGTGTTCCTGCTGCTGTTTGTGCTTTCACTAGCTTTGCATGTATTTGGTGGTCTGAACATTGTAGATTATATCCTATTCCAGCTACTTGGGCTGCTTTTAAAACTACTATGCGTACTCGTTGGGTTCCAACATATTATCAACGTGAATTACTTCAAAAATTGCAGTAGTTCAGACAAGGAAAAAATTCTGTAGAAGAATATTGTTAGGAATTACAAACTGGCATGATTAGATGTGGTATTGTTGAGGAGAATGAAGCTATGCTTGCACATTTTATGGGTGGATTAAATAAAGAGATTCAGAGCATTCTAGAGTATAAGGAGTATACTAATATCACTCGTTTATTCCATCTTGCTTGTAAAGCTGAACGTGAAGTGAAGGATCGACAAGCATTGGCGCGAACTAACTTTTCTGTAGGTCGATCTTCATCATGGACACCATGTGCATCCTCTATTTCCACTGCACCAGCACCTCCATCAGGTGCCACCTCCAGCCGTGATACAAGAAAGCAAGCACAACCACCAGTATCTGCCAAGAGCACACCTGCTGGGCCTGCACAAAGTTCTTCTTCCATGGCATCAACAGGGCACACAAGTGACATTATTTGTCGTCATTGTAAGGGAAGAGGACATTTTGCGAGAGAATGCAAATCTCAGCATGTGATGATTGTTACTGAGGATGGGTATGATCCCGCAGGTGACAATGATGAGGAGACTTTGGCTCTTATTACACATGAAGAACATGGTGGAGAGGATTCTGATCTTGAGACGCAATACATGGCTGCTAAAGATGCTGACATGTATGAATGTTTAGTTGCTCAATGTGTTTTGAGTGTGCAGGTCACACAAGCTGAGCGAAATCAGAGGCATAATTTGTTCCATACAAAGGGAGTTGTGAAGGAACATTCTGTTTGCGTCATCATAGATGGAGGGAGCTGTAACAACTTGGCTAGAATGGAATGGTGGACAAGCTATCTCTCACCACAAGACCACATCCACATCCTTACTACATCCAATGGTTCAACAACAGCGACAAGGTTAAGGTAACACGTACTGTTTGTATGCATTTTAGTATCTCTACATATGCTGATTATGTTGATTGTGATGTGGTACCTATGCAAGCATGTTCCTTATTACTTGGTAGACCATGGAAATTTGATAAAAATTTTGTACACCATGGTAGAAATAATCAGTATACTCTTGTTCATAAGGATAAAAATATTACTTTGCTTCCTATGACTCCTGATTCCATTTTGAAAGATGATATTAATAGAGCTAATAAAGAAAAACAGGAGAAAAATAAGAGTGAAAATTAGATTGTGGCAAAAGAATTTGAGCAACAAATGAAGCCTAATAATAAACCATCTAGTGTTGTTTCCGAAATTAAATTGAAAAGTGCATGTTTACTTGTCACCAAATCTAATGTTGATGATCTAGATTTTAGCAAATCTGTTTGCTATGATTTTGTGTGCAAAGAGGCATTATTTTCATTCGAGGACATGCCTTCCTCTTTGCCACCTGCTGTCTCTAACATTTCGCAGGAGTTCGCTGACGTCTTTCCACAAGACGTGCCACCGGGATTACCACCTATTAGAGGGATTGAGCATCAAATTGACTTAATTCCCGGTGCACCATTACCCAACCGCGCACCATACCGTACCAATCCAGAGGAGACGAAGGAGATTATGCGTCAAGTACAAGAACTGCTCGACAAAGGTTATATACGCGAATCCCTTAGTCCTTGTGATGTTCCTATCATTTTAGTGCCGAAAAAGGATGGTACGTCGCGTATGTGCGTTGATTGTAGAAGCATTAATAATAGTACTATTCGTTATCGTCATCATATTCCTAGGCTAGATTATGAGGACATGACTACCTTGGATACGACAAAAAATATTGCATACATGCATATTTGTCAGGTGATTTCTAATGCAAACTATTCAATAATCTATTTACGTTATCTAGAACAAAAATACTTCACACATTTTTGTGTTTTGTCTAATTGCAGGTGTATGGAACATTTGTACAATCCACATATGAAGATAAGGGAAAAGAAGAAGTTTAGGTTCTGTTCAAAATGTCCTCTCACGTCACTTTTGGGCCAAGAGAAGATAGAGTCCAAGTCTCTCACGTTCTAGATTCAGATTTGGACTGCACAGACATACCTGACTCAAAACGCCAACAACTTTTTCATACGGACTCCGAATTGGGTGATTCTTTTTTGGTTGGAAAGTAGATTTCGTGCTCTTTCCAACCCAATTGGATGCACCTTCAAATTCGTCCGGAGTATTGAGTTATGGATGAAACAATCTGACGTTGCACCAGAATCCGAGTCAAACTACAATCCCAAAGGTGTTGCATCACCTCCACTTGGGCCCATGAGCCTTGTACGGCCTAGGGTTAGCCTGCTTTGGGACGTCCTCCCACCTCCTTGGCCGCCACCCTCACTCCTATATAAGTATATCCATCTAGTAGCTTTTTCCTGGGGTTTTGTTTAGTTAAAAGTTAGCCATTGCAACTTCGTGTACTTCGTTTGTGTCCAACGACCAGACCAAGACCGCTTACGGATCCCGACCATTATCAATGCTTCATATATATTCGCAATATTCAGATTGATTTATCATATTCTTGCTCGTTCTTCGATTGCTTGTAGGAATAGACCTTCGTGGTCAGGCTGACTGTGCTTCTGGCATCGTCAGTAACCTCGGAAGATTGGTTTAGCGATTGCTAAGGCGCAACGTCGTGCACATTTGTAGTTGGATCGTCAAAGTAGTCTCCACCAAATCGATAGTTATCATCTCATCGAAAGATCAGGACCCTCGCCTCTATCAAGTGGTATCAGTTTTCAAGTTGCTCGGTGAGAATTTCCAGTTTTTCCTAGATTAGATTTATTTTCTTACCTATTGTCCAAGAAAAAGACACAAAAATAAGTTAGATCTATTCATCCTTTGTCCAAGCCAGTCTGAGCCTTTGCAATTTTCTTTTCATTGCTTGCATAGTTGAATTATCGGTTGCATCGTCGTGTCGAGTTGCTGGTCTTAGTGTCTAGGTCGTTTAGAGTTTCGAGTTCTGTTCACATTAGTCACGCCACCGCTGCATCGTTATCCCTTCCACTGTCCACCACCCATCCATCAATTTCCTCCACGTGCTACCCACCGTTCATTGTCATAATCATAGTTGAGATCGTTCCCATCTTCGCTTGATCCAATCTACATCTTATCTAGTTTGTTTTTGAAAGAGGGAGAGAGAAAAAAGAGACAGAGAAAAAAACAAGAGAAAAAAGTAAAAAAAAAATAGGCAGAGAAAAAAAAAGAAAAAGAAAAAAAGTGAGAGGAAAAAAAGAGAAAAAAAGAGAGAAGAAAAAAAATCGGATCTATAGACTCAATCTCGTAGTTGAATTCGGATTGGAATCTGTTTTGTGCACTATTCAGTAAAACATGCATAACTTCCTCATACGAAGTCCGTTTTGAATCCACGAGTACTCAAATGAAAGCTAGCGACGAGCCGCCTCTAAATAATTGAAGAAGCAAGTGCAATATTTGGCACCTAAAAATCGGCTTCTAAATAGGTATTTTTGCCCTCTGAAGTTCACGAACACATCTTATTTCAGTTTTTCAGGTCAGTTTTAGAATTTTTTGACTCCTCATATCAACTCGGAATTGAGTGATTCCTTTTGCGTTTGAAAGCTTGAGTCAATACCATTCTTGAAAAATAATCAAAAAAAATTGGCACAAACGTTTCCAGAGGAAAGTTGGAGAGAAAGTTGTTGATATATCCTGCTTGGCTGTTGTTTCACATCATTATCTTTACGGCTATTGTGACCTTCACTTATATTTTGCTGTCCAGAGATACTCCTTATCTTTTATTGATGCTAGTTGTGCTACGGCGTGACCTCATTAGTGTTCTAGGCTCGCTTCTCTAGTCCGGTCTAGCCTAGGACCAGCACAGTACCGTCGTTGAGCGTTTATTCAACATTGCATCTTTGAATTGATTATTGCTAATCTTTTGCTACTATATATAGCCAACCCAGCTCCACATATTTCTACACCATGTATACGTACGTTCCACTTACAATCACTTTACACAATCTTCGGAGTTATTTGACACTGCTGGTTGCCTGGCACCACCTGCTGCATGGTAAAAACCTGTAAGATATTGATATTTGTTATACTGTGAACGTTTTACCACAATACCCTAGTAGTTCATAGGAACATTATTCTTGAATTTTGTTTCTTGTTTCTACTAATCATGACAGTTTCTAGAGATAGAAGTTCTTGTACGACGGACACATCTTCACCATCAGGAGAGTTGGGACAACACACACAAGCATATGGTCAGGTTATCTCTTTACCATCATTTGAGGGTAGTTTTAATCCTTCTATTTATCTAGCTTGGGAGCTTGAAGTAGAACAAGTTTTTACTCAACATGATTTTTCTGAACTTGAGAGAGTAGGAGCTACCACTAGAGCATTTACTGGTTTTGCTTCTGTTTGGTGGAGTGTACATTGTAAGAAAAACATTGATAACCAACCCAAAACTTGGAATGTTTTGAAAGCTGTAGTGAGACAACAATTTTTCCCTCCTTACTATCGTCGTGAATTTCTTCACAAATTTGAACAATTTAAACAAGGCAACAACCCTGTTCATGCTTACTACCAGGAGTTCAAATCTTATATGCATCATTGTGACATAGAAGAATCTGAGGATGATACAATGAATAGATTTTTTGTTGGTTTGAACCATGATATTCAGGCAAGATTTCAGTATATTCCTCGTTGCATTAATGGTATGTATGTCCGTGCTTGTACCTTTGAGAGACAGATACATGAGGATGCATTGGGTGACTACAACAACTACTATTCCAGTTCATGCTCACCACCGCCGGTTGGTTACTCCACCGTTGCACCTACTAGAGTAGCCCCACCTCGGATTGTGAGCGCGACATCATCTCAAGAGTATGGTACATTGTCAACGTCCATACCTACATCAGCTACATCTCTGCGACAAGGTAACAGTAAAGGTATTGATGATATAACTTCACATGAGAATGATGCATGCCTAGTTAACTTGAATGCATCATGTGTTGAGTTACCTTTTGATTTGAGCACACCACCTATTTTAGAGAATCTTGTTAATGTCATGAATGCGTCATGTGATCAAACAACTGAAATATCAACAATTTTGACTTCACCCATCGAATTAACTGTTGATGCAAAAGAACCAATGTTTAATAATTTTGATATGACCTCTAATCTTGGTGATGATTCTGTGTCCAATGACTTATTGCATGTTTGCTTATTTAAGCATGTTGTAGCATGTAAATTTGATGCAAGTAAGGTTTATTCATCAAAGTTAGGATGGTTTAATGATGAACATTGCCAATCTTTTGAAATGAATAAGAGCTTCATTTCTATGTGCAAACTGAGTTGCAATATTTTCATGCCTTCTACTTCTTGTGATAATTTTTTGGCTTTAGATTTTATCAACTATGGAAGTTACTCATGTATACATGTGTCATATGTGCAAAAATCAAGGGAAGTTAAAATGGATGACATATGCATATACAACATGTACACCTTGTCTCTTTTGTTAGCCATATTTCAGATTAAGGAATGCCGAGGATGGCTTTCTTTTCAATAAGGGGAGGATGATGAGGACATGACTACCTTGGATATGACCAAAAATATTGCAAACATGCATATTTGTCAGGTGATTTCTAATGCAAACTATTCAATAATCTATTTATGTTATCCAGAACAAAAATACTTCACACACTTTTGTGTTTTGTCTAATTGCAGGTGTATGGAACATTTGTACAATCCACATATGAAGATAAGGAAAAAGAAGAAGTTTAGGTTCTCTTCAAAAAGTCCTCTCACGTCACTTTTGGGCCAAGAGAAGATAGAGTCCAAGTCTCTCACATTCTGGATTCAGATTTGGACTACACAAACATACCCGACTCAAAACACCAACAACTTTTTCAGACGGACTCTGAATTGGGTGATTCTTTTTTTGTTGGAAAGTAGATTTCATGCTCTTTCCAACCCAATTGGATTTACCTTCAAATTCGTCCGGAGCATTGAGTTATGGACGAAACAATCTGACGTTGCAGCAGAATTCGAGTCAAACTACAAGCCCAAAGGTGTTGCATCACCTCCACTTGGGCCCATGAGCCTTGTACAACCCAGGGTTAGTTTTAGGCTGCCTTGGGACGTCCTCCCACCTCCTTGGCTGCCACCCCTCTCTCCTATATAAGTAGATCCATCAACTAGCTTTTTCCTCGTGTTTTGTTTATTTAAAAGTTAGCCATTGCAACTTCGTGTACTTCGTTTGTGTCGAACGACCAGACCAAGACCGCTTACGGATCCCCACCATTATCAATGCTTCATACATATTCGCAATATTCAGATTGCTTTATCATATTCTTGCTCGTTCTTCGGTTGCTTGCAGGAATTGACCTTCGTGGTCAGGCTGACCGTGCTTCCGGCATCGTCAGTAACCTCGGGAGATTGGTTTAGCGATTGCTAAGGCGCAACGTCGTGCACGTTTGTAGTCGGATCATCAAAGTCGTCTCCACCAAATCGATAGTTATCATCTCATCGAAAGATCGGGACCCTCGCCTCTGTCACTAGATGATATGCTTGATGAATTGAGTGGCTCTACAATATTCTCCAAGGTTGATTTGCATAGTGGATAGCATCAAATTCGTATGAAATTGGGAGACAAATGGAGAACAGCATTTAAAACTAAGTTTGGATTATATGAGTGGTTAGTCATGCCTTTTGGGTTAACTAATGCACCTAGTACTTTTATGAGATTAATGAATGAAGTTTTACGTGCTTTCATTGGACGATTTGTGGTAGTTTACTTTGATGACATATTGATTTATACCAAATCTTTGGAGCAACATTTGGAACATTTACGTGTTGTTTTTATTGCTCTATGTGATGCACGTTTGTTTGGTAACCTTGGAAAATGCACCTTTTGCACCGACCGAGTATCTTTTCTTGGCTATGTTGTTACTCCACAGGGAATTAAAGTTGATAAAGCCAAGATTGAAGCTATTGAGAGTTGGCCACAGCCCAAAACGGTCACACAAGTGAGGAGTTTCCTTGGCCTCGCTAGATTCTATAGGCATTTTGTGAGAGATTTCAGCACCATTGCTGCACCTCTCAACGATCTTACAAAGAAGGATGTGCCTTTTTCTTGGGGTACCGCACAGGAAGAAGCCTTCACGGTATTGAAAGATAAGTTGACACATGCTCCTTTGCTCCAACTTCCTGATTTTAATAAGACTTTTGAGCATGAATGTGATGCTAGTGGAATTGGATTATGAGGTGTGTTATTACAAGATGGCAAACCTGTTGCATACTTTTCTGAAAAATTGAGTGGGCCTAGTCTGAACTATTCTACTTATGATAAAGAATTATATGCTCTTGTTCGGACCTTAGAAACATGGAAACATTATTTATGGCCCAAGGAATTTGTTATACATTCTGATCATGAATCTTTGAAACACATTAAAAGTCAAGCAAAACTGAACCGTAGACATGCTAAATGGGTTGAATTCATTGAGACTTTCCCTTATGTCATTAGACACAAGAAGGGTAAAGAAAATGTTATTGCTAATGCATTCTCTTGTCGTTATACTATGCTTTCAAAAATTGACTTTAAAATATTTGGTTTGGAGACCATCAAAGATCAATATGTGCATGATGTTGAATTTAAAGATGTATTGCAGAATTGTAAGGAAGGGAGAACTTGGAACAAGTTCATTCTTAACGATGGATTTGTGTTTCGTCCTAACAAGCTATGCATTCCAGCTAGCTCCATTCATCTTTTGTTGTTGGAGGAGGCGCATGGAGGAGGATTAATGGGACACTTTGGCGTCAAGAAGACGGAGGATATACTTGCTACACATTTCTTTTGGCCAAAGATGAGACGGGATGTTGAGCATTTTGTTGCTCGCTGCACTACATGTCAAAAAGCTAAGTCACGACTCAATCCTCATGGTTTATATATCCCTTTGCCTATACCTAGTGTTCCTTGGGAGGATATATCTATTGACTTTGTTTTAGGTTTACCTCGAACAAAGAAGGGGAGGGATAGCATATTTGTTGTCGAGGATAGGTTCTCGAAAATGGCACACTTTGTACCATGTCATAAAAGCGATGATGCTATTAATGTTGCTGATTTGTTCTTTCGTGAAATTATTCGCTTGCATGGTGTGCCAAATACTATTGTTTCAGATCGTTATACTAAATTTCTTAGCCACTTTCGGAGATGTTTATGGGCTAAGTTGGGGACTAAACTGCCTTTTAGTACTACTTGTCACCCCCAAACTGATGGACAAACTGAAGTAGTCAATAGAACATTGTCTACTATGCTTAGGGTTGTTTTGAAGAATAACAAGAAAATGTGGGAAGAATGCTTGCCTCATATTGAATTTTCTTATAATCGTGCATTGCATTCTACTACTAAGATGTGCCCTTTTGAAATTGTGTATGGTTTCCTACCTCATGCACCTATTAATTTGTTGCCTCTTCCATCTTCGGAGAAGGTTAATTTTGATGACAAAGAACATGCTGAATTGATTTTAAAAATGCATGAGTTAACTAAGGAAAACATTGAGCGTATGAATGCTAAATATAAACTTGCTGGAGATAAGGGTAGAAAACATGTTGTGTTTGCACCTGGAGATCTTGTTTGGTTACATTTGCGTAAGGATAGATTTCCTAATTTGCGCAAATCAAATCTAATGCCACGTGCTGATGGTCCTTTTAAGGTGTTAGAGAAAATAAATGATAACGCATATAAACTTGAGCTGCCTGCAGATTTTGGGGTTAGTCCCACTTTTAACATTGCAGATTTGAAGCCTTATTTGGCTGAGGACGTTGAACTTTCGTCGAGGACAACTTCATTTCAAGAAGGGTAGGATGATGAGGACATCAATACCATTGTTACACCCACAGCCCCTGCTGCTATACATACTGGACCAATTACCAGAGCTCGCGCACGCCAACTGAATTATCAGGTACTCTCGTTTCTTAGTAACAATTCTAATGTTCATGAGAATATGATGCTGCCTAAATTGGATACATTTGTTTTTCTTACAAATGAAGGGCCTAGCTTGGACAAGAAAGATGAACCTTGGAGCAAGTTCAAGCATAGAGATGATGGCATGTGCAAGGGAATCAAGAACGGAGTTACAAGTGATGATTTCAGGACATTGAAGCAACCATAAGGAGTGCATGAAGCCTTGGATGAAATATACAAGATGCCACTTCATAAATTTCGTCCAGAGGCTATTTTAGGTGTTGCATCACCTTATTATTGGGCTAGGCCCATGTATTTTCGAAATACTTAAGTATAGGCTGTTTTTAGAGTCCGTATGTGTGGGGAAACAACAGTTAGGGTTGGTTTCGGACCCCTCCTCCAAGGGCCACGAAATCCCCCCCTCTTCCTCCATATATACAGCCCTTAGGGCGTCGTTTAGACTTTGGGATTTGTTTAGTTAAAAGTTAGCCATTGCAACTTCGTGTACTTTGTTTGTGTCCAACGACCAGACCAAGACCGCTTACAGATCTCCACCATTATCAATACTTTATATATATTCACAATATTTAGATTGCTTTATCATATTCTTGCTCATTCTTCGATTGCTTGCAGGAATAGACCTTCGTGGTCAGGGTGACCATGCTTTCAGCATCGTCAGTAACCTTAGGAGATTGGTTTAGCGATTGCTAAGGCATAACGTCGTGCACGTTTGTAGTCAGATCGTCAAAGTCGTCTCCACCAAATCGATAGATATCATCTCATCGAAAGATCGGGACACCCTTGCCTCTATCAAAAGCTCAATGTCATGGACTTTATATGCCCCTACCAATTCCTTATCAACCATGGGAAGACATTAGCATGAACTTTGTACTTGGTTTGCCTAGGACTAGAAATGGCAAGGATTCGGTATTTGTCGTTGTGGACCGTTTCTCAAAAATGGCACATTTTATTCCTTGCAACAAGATAGATGATGCTTCACATGTTGCTAATCTCTTTTGTAGGGAAATATTGTGTCTACATGGAGTGCTAAAGACAATCGTCTCGGACCGCGACGTCAAGTTCCTTAGCTACTTTTGGAAGACCCTATGCGCCAAGATCGGAATCAAGCTACTCTTCTCTATGGCATATCATCCACAAACCGACAGCCAAACGGAAGTTACCAACCGCACACTCTCCGCTCTACTTCGAGTACTAATCAAGAAGAACATCAAGGAGTGGGAGGAGTGCCTACCTATCGCCGAGTTCGCCTACAACCGAGCAAGACACTCAACAACCGGCAAGTCCCCCTTCGAGGTCGTCTACGGGTTCAACCCTTTGTCACCATTGGATATTCTCCCTTTACCACTCCAAGAGGGCATCAATTTGGACGCAAGTGCACGTGTGACTCATCTCAAGAAGGTGCACGAAGATACAAGACATACTATCGAGCGCCAAGTACAATGACTTGCGACCAAGCTCAACATCAACAAGCACCCCATGATCTTCAACATTGGTGATCTCATGTGGCTACACCTTCGCAAGGACCACTTTCCACAAGAACTCAAGTCCAAGCTTCGACCACAAGAAGATGGACCCTTCAAGGTGCTTGCACGCTACAACGACAATGCTTACAAGATCGACATCCCACGTGACAAGTACTCCGTGAGTGACATCTTCAACATCAAAGATCTCTCGCCCTACCATGGTGATGAGGATTTCGATCCGAGGATGGATCTTCCCCAGGGGAGGGGAGATGATGTGGAGCATCCCATGATCATCCCCATGGACGCACCGACACCTCCAACGACACCACTTGGACCAATGATAAGAGCCCGAGCCAAGGCTATCGAAGATAAGGTGAACTCACTCCTCTCCGAACTTCCACTTTCTATGCATGAGACATGGCTACTACCTATGTCCGAGTTGTTGTGCATAATTAGGTACCAAGAGGACCCTCCCGAAGATGCACATGAAGATGTACAAGTCCCCAAGTTCACGGATGAAGAGAACCAATGGAAGGAGTCAAGTGCACCTCCCAGGCCCCGGTCATCCGGCCACGGCCCCGGACGTCTGGCCCCTGGAGCTCCTCCCATCACAGTCGCGCAACCGCCAAAAGCTACAGGCCCCGGACATCCGGCCTCGCCAGCCCGGACATCCGGCCTTTCCAGAGACCCCGGATATCCGGCCACCAACCCGGAAATCCGGACTCCTCCGAACCCGAGAGCAACAAAGCCCACCGCTCCAGCCCGGACAACTGGCCTCCTCAGCCCAGACATCCGGCGTCGCGTGAAAGCCCGGACATCCGGCCCGACGCCCGGACGTCCGGCCTCCCTTGTCTGCGCACAATGGAGGGCCGAGGCCCGTGTGCCCCTTCTCCACCCTAGACTATATATACTCCACCTCGTCCAACTTTCTAGGGTTAGCGTTCGTTTAGCTCATTTTGAGAGATAGAGCTTCGCTCATCCACATCGGATCTACTCCTCGTGAGAGACCGCAGACTCTTCGGAGAAGACCCCTTTGGATTCAAGACCTCCTTACGGAGAAGAACATCAGGACCTCCTCGCGGAGAAGACCGTTACCCTTGTATCGTCCTTGGTTGATTGTGTACCATGTGAACCCTATGTATTCGAGGATCTATGGCATGTGTAACTTGTTCTTGTTGGTTTAGTGTTTCTCCTGTGTTTCCCTCATGTTTTCCCTCGCTTCCCTCCTCGCGTTCTTCGTGTTCTTTGCGGGATCCGCTCCTATCGTGAAAGATCGGCCCCAAGGGTTCCTACCCTACATCAGATCCCATCTTGGGGCCTTTTCCGGAGCTTCGTTGGAGGGGGCATTGATCACGTAGGGCCTCTACATCAACTCCATGGCCTCTCCGATGATGTGTGAGTAGTTTACCTCAGACCTTCGGGTCCATAGCTAGTAGCTAGATGGCTTCATCTCTCTCTTTGGATCTCAATACAAAGTTCTCCTCGATTCTCTTGGAGATCTATTCGATGTAATCTTCTTTTGTGGTGTGTTTGTCGAGATCCGATGAATTGTGGGTTTATGATCAAGTTTATCTATGAACAATATTTGAATCTTCTCTGAATTCTTTTATGTATGATTGGTTTATCTTTGCAAGTCTCTTCGAATTATCAGTTTGGTTTGGCCTACTAGATTGATCTTTCTTGCAATAGGATAAGTGCTTAGCTTTGGGTTCAATCTTGTGGTGCTCGATCCCAGTGATAGAAAGGGAAACGACACGTATTGTATTGTTGCCATCGAGGATAAAAAAGATGGGGTTTATATCATATTGCATGAGTTTATCCCTCTACATGATGTCATCTTGCTTAAGGCGTTACTCTGTTCTTATGAACTTAATACTCTAGATGCATGCTAGATATCGGTCGATGTGTGGAGTAATAGTAGTAGATGCAGGCAGGAGTCGGTCTACTTGTCACGGACGTGATGCCTATATACATGATCATACCTAGATATTCTCATAATTATTTGCTTTTCTATCAATTGGTCGACAGTAATTTGTTCACCCACCGTAATACTTATGCTATCTTGAGAGAAGCCACTAGTGAAACCTACGTCCCCCGGGTCTATTCTCCATCATACAAGTTTCCAATCTATTTTATTTTGCAATCTTTACTTTCAATCTGTATCATAAAAATACCAAAAATATTTATCTTATTATTATTATCTCTATCAGATCTCACTCTTGCAAGTGGCCATGAAGGGATTGACAACCCCATTATCGCGTGGGTTGCGAGGTTCTTATTTGTTTGTGTAGGTACGAGGTGACTCGCGCGTGGTCTCCTACTGGATTGATACCTTGGTTCTCAAAAACTGAGCGAAATACTTATGCTGCTTTGCTGCATCATCCTTTCCTCTTCAAGGGAAAACCCTTTCCTCATCGGGAAGACGATGCTTTGGGTCAAGACGCTGGACACGATAACCCGGCAGTGGATTCTCATCAGCCGGAGAGGTATATTTGAAGTAAAACCATGTCTGGTTCCAATCTTTGGGGTGACTCGGCAAGCAAGCATAGGGGAAGATAGCACCTCTTCTTCATTTAATTGAGATTCCACCAAGTTCCAAGATTGGTCCATTCGTAAACTCGTTTTGGCGGTTCAAATAAAACTATTCCCTAAAGAGTTCAACATTGGGTTCCTCTTGAAGGTATACTTCGCAGAAAACATGAAAATTGCAAATGTTTGACACGGAATTGAGCCCGATGTCTTGAGGATGGAGTTGAAAGAAGTGCAGAACGTCTTGATTTTTTTTGATCCAGGCAGTGAGAATCCCCGATTCATGTGATCAGTAAAAACAATGACTTCATCATCCTTTGGATGAGGTCTTTCTTCGCTTGGTTTGGGGGCGCGCCAATGCATAATATCTTTTGCTGGTAAATAGCCGATATTGGCAAAGTCTTTGAGCATGTTCTCAGTAACAATTGAGGGAACCCAATTGCATGAGGTGACTGTCTTTGGCGGCATTGTGAATGAAGAAGCCTGAAAGAAAGGAAAATTTTGCCGGTTTAAGATGATTCATTAAGCCAGAAGTAAACACTACAGTATGTATTCAGATTGGTGGCTTAAGTGGGGCCTAATGATATATGGATAGTTGTAAACCGGTGGTGTAAACCGCCATGACAGCAATGGTATTCAAGATATGTTAAGAGCAAATTCTACTAAGTATTGAAGCAAACAGGTTTCACAGATTGATGCTAGGATTTCGGATCTGCGATACTTCGAATAATGGAAAAAATTTCTGATCCAAATTACAGTGCTCGAGAAGTTCATATATTCAGATTGGTTTTTCTTACGCGAAGGAGTTGATCTAATAACAGAAATAAGTATCACGACTGCTGCCGTGCAGGAGAAGTGTTAGGTTTGGATGAAAGTTACCAGTTGTACCGAAGAACAAGGATGAACTCTGAAGAACTTCGAGAAACCCTAATGGAAGATCTATAATGGAGAAAGGAGAGGCAATTACGGGGTCCACCGAACAATGGAGAAATGTCGCGGTTGCTCTGGTCTCGTTTAGGTCGATGCAGTGGCCGGAGTCGAGGAAGCTGACGAGTTTGGCGGCGGTAGTACTCAGGCGTGCAGGTGCGTCGCAGAGATGTGAGGAAGAAGAAATGCATGAAGAGGCAATGATGTGGAGCATCCTATGGACATCACCATGTCAAGAGTCCATTCGGCAAGTGACACGTGCCACATCTACTTCATACATACAAAGGTGAATCATCTCCTTTACACGTGTCCACTTGTACCTTTCGAGGATGGTATACTACTTGACCCCTCTCTCGTGTGCATATATAGGTGTGAGCGGAGCTACACATTCATCGAGGAGGAGTCCAAGAAAAAGAGAACACCTACACCATCCAAGAGGGAAGCCTGGAAGCGGAGAAGGAAGCGCCAAGAAGAAGGCAGCAGCTCCCAGGCAACCCCGTGCGCACGGGCCCCTCCGACCCCGTGCGCACGGGCCCCTCCGACCCCGTGCCCACGGGCCTCCCAGGCTGGCGGTCCTGAAGACCCCGTGTGCACGGGCGTGTACCGTGCCCACGGGACCCCCGTTTCCTCGGGCCCCATGGACCCCGTGTGCATGGGCTCATGCGTCAAGTCTCTGGATACCCCGTGCGCACGGGCTCCACTTACCCCGTGCACACGGGGCCCCCTATGTGGCTGTTGGGCTTGGCCCTTGTATCCCCATCTCGTCCCTACTTACCCCTTCATCCCTTGGACCTATATATACTCCCCTTCCTCCTCCATTTAAGCAAAGCTAAGAAGAGACAGAAATCATAGAGCTTAGCTCATGTACCTCCCCTTGTGGGATTCCTCTTGAGAGAGAAGGCTCCATTGGAGTACAAGACCTCCATTGGAGAAGATCCCTAGGGATGCAAGCCCCCCTTTGGGGAAGGATATACCTAGATCATCAAGCCCTCATCTCCTTTATAGGATTTGGGATGAACTCTACCATGTATCTTGTTTCCCTTTGATTGTTCATGTACCTTGCGGATCTTGTGTGTTTGTTGGTCTAGTGGATGTGTGATTGGACTTGTTCTTGAGTGTTCCTCTTGTTTTCCATCCTTGTGTTCATCTTGTTCTTGGGATTCCCCCTCCAATTCGTGAAAGATCTCTCCATAGGGTTCCACCCTACAACATCTTGGTATCAGAGCCACGTTGATCCGAAATTGGAGCCCCCTCTTTGTTTTTCTAGCCTAATTTGCTTGTTCTTGCCCAATTTCGAAAATTCCCCACAAAAAGAGCCATAACAATTTTTTTGTGATTTGTAGTTTCTTGTGAGTTTTTGTTGATTTTGATTCATGGATCTGATGTCTAGCAAGTGGATCTAACTCCTATTTGCGTCCCCATACCCCAATTTTTCTTCCCCCCATCGAATTTGACAAGAAAATTGCGAATTTCCGCCTACCCCGTGCCCACGAGCTCCCCACCCCGTGCCCACGGGCCCCCACGAAGTCTCTGGTGACCCCGTGTCCTCGGTACGTGTACCGTGCACACGGGACCCCGTGTCCACGGGCCCTGGACCCCGTGCACACGGCCCCCCTATAGCAGCCGCGAGCATTTCACGTTTTTGCCCATAACTTCCACTCCCGAACTCTGATTTGGGTGTTCTTTGGCTCGTTGAAAAGCTAGCGACGTGCCCGAGCTGCTCATCTTGGTTTTACCACCATTTACCTCCATCAAATTTTCTCCATTTTTGCATCTTTTGCGTAGGCTCCGCCATAACATCCGCACCACCACATACAAATTCCGCCAACTAACCCATTTTGGTTCCTTTGGTATTTGTGGTTGTTTGAGTTGTGATTTGAGTCTCCCAAGGTGTTTCGGCTACTTGGGGACGGTTACATCTTCATCCACCACCGGTGACTTGTATCGGTCCATCGACTACATCCACCGAGATTCCACATTGACGACGACCATCCATCCTTTGAGATCATCTTCAACCGGAAGCAAGGCCGGCTACCCCCGACTTCGTGAAAGGTTAAGTGTGATGAAGGTATCCATTCCATCATAAACTTTTCCTTCCTTGCCATTACATCTTGATAGCCCCACCATCTTTGCGAATACCTTCATACCTATTTGAGACTAGTTATCCGAGTATTGCCGGGCTTCGTGAAAACTTGTGCACCATAGTGATACGATATCATATTGTTGCATCATTGGATATATCATATAGTGAAATTGTTTACTCCCGTGCATATCTTGTGATACTTATCTCATGTTTGTGGTTGAGGCTCAATAAGAAAAGTGGAAAGGAATAAGAGATCAAAAAAAGCTTTTAAGCAAGAAAGAGAATGATCATAAGCTTATAAGCAAAGAGTTGAGCATGATAAGAGATACTTGTGCATGAGGATACATGGAATAGGAAACATTTAGCTTGCATACATATAGGTTGGTGCCAAGTGGTGAATCGTGCCCAAGTGTGCAATCAAGCTAGTGCTCTCCTAGTGTTTGTGCAACACGAGCATTCGTCTTCATTACGCAATTTTGTATTGCTCATCCCTATAGTTGCACAAGCCCCATTATCCCACCGTGTGTGTTTCTTTATTGCCCTCCTCTATATTTGTGATCAATTGCTTTGCATTTTGAGTCCTTTGGATTTATTTCAACATTTACAATATCTTGGACTTCAATTTGCATGAAATTTGTGCCACTTGTCCTAACCAAGCCACTCGATAAGCTTTTACTTGTAGGTGCGAGTGAACAAGTCCGGTACCAATTCCACTATTATTTCATCTACATTGAGTGATACGAGATACATCCTCAACATTGGGAAAAGGTAGCTTGGTATTGTTTATCTCATTTCCTACTCACCTTCGCTCGAGTCTTGTGATGGATAGGCAAAGCACATCATCTCCGGTCTACAACCACGATGATGAGTTCGATGCTATGAAGAACTTCATCGGCGCCAAGATGGACAAACAAATGGAGGAGCTCAAGGCCCTCATCAAGAACCGCAAGCAGTCTTCCTCATCTTTGAGAAGACACTCAAGTGCAAAGACTCCCAAGCTACCATCTCCAGCAAGTACACACAAGCATCGACATCGACATGACCATGAAGAGCGAGCTTCAGGCCAGTCGTTGGCTGCTCTGCCAACCCCGTGCACACGGGCCCTCGACCCCCGTGCACACAGGACCCCGTGCACACGGCCTCCTGCACCCCCGTTCACATGGGCTATACAGTACAGCGACTTCGACTACAAGGCTGCGGCTCCTTCAACACCTTTGGCATCTTCGCCAAGTGACTTCAAGGCATCTTCGCCTTTGGATGTACGACATCTTCGCCTACTCCACGAGCTCAAGTCCACTACTCCCTCGAGCTACTACGACCTCGACACCAACAACGAGATTCCTTTCTATGGGACTCTAGAACCCGAGGAGTATCTCGAGTGGGAGCGTTTGATGGACGACTACCTCAAGCTACATCAAGTCCCTCCCGGAGATCAAGTGAAGTGCGCCTCAAGAAATTTCCACGACTACGCGTCCACATGGTGGCTTCACACACCTTCGGAGAGCTACGACATGAGTTGGCCCAAGACGAAGAAAGCTATGCGGCGAGAGTTTGTGCCTTCCACCTACACAGAACATCTTCAACGCCAATTGGAGAACACCATAAAAGGATCCATGTCCCTCAACGAGTACTTCAAGAACACGAAGGAAGCCTTGCGACGTGCCGGCGTGGACGACCCCATTTGGATGAAGTTCTACTTCATGATGGGATTGAACAACAACATCTCCAAGACTATCTTCCTCGAGAACTACAAGTCCCTCGACGACAACTACATTGGTGCTCTCAAGGCGGAGCAAGAATTCATGAAGGCCAACTATACTCGACCCCGAGCTCACTTCGCACCGACCATGCTACAAGATGGCGAGAGTGATGATGTGCCATCTTCGGCCTTCATCCATGACGAGAGTGATGATGTGCCATCTTCATCCTTCATCCATGGCGACGACTACGAGATGGTTGAGCATGGGATTTTCCCTTCGACCACGGCGACGTATGATGACTTGAATGACTTCTGCCACCACATTGAGAGTGAGAGTTACTTCACCACTAGCCCCATATATGACGAGTTGCCCCAATTCCCATGTGAGGACAGCCACCACCACCAGCACTTGAGTGATTTGAGTGACTCCACCATATGTGACATTGAGTTCACCTACCTTGAGGGAGTGAGTGAGCCACCACCACATAGAGAGAGTGAGGTAGTTGATGATGCATATGAGGCCATTTCTCTTTCTAACAACATAACCTCTACCTATATTGTGTCTTCTCATTTGGTGCTAGGTCCCATCTATGATGACGTGTCGATCTTCGATGACTTCGTCCTTCCTTTGGACAAGACGATGGCCATGGTGGAATATGATGCACCCCCACATGGTTCCATCAAGATGAAGATGACCACCATTTGGTATTTACCACCTCACCTACACCACTTGAGTGGAATGAACAAGGTACCCATGAACACTCGTCAACCTCACAATCCCATGAGTTGACGAAACGAGCTCTAGAGAGCAATGATGACTTGGGATCCCGTGGATTGTCCTTACCACCACTCCCTTCGCGTAAAGACTTCGCACATCTCTACTACACAGCCCTCACATGGTTATGGGTTATTTACCACTTCTCACTTTATGCCCATATTGCCATGTTCACTTTGCATGGTATGCTCATTCCTATGCCCTCGCCATGCACTTTTGTGACCCATGCTTTGCATTACACATGATGCTTGATTCTAGTACTTGTATGTGTATTTGCAAGCTTGGCGGAGATATCACTTGTTATTGCCATGTTTACTTTGTGCCCCATGCCTATGATGATACTATGATCTTGCTTTGTGTTCGTGCTTGCGATATGTCATGTGCATTGCCTATATCCACTATTTTCTCACATGAAATGATTGCCATCATTTCCTCTAGTGTGTTGCATCTTCGCTCCACTAGTTTGCACGGCATGATTACCATGATTAACTTGTTTGCATCACACATGTTGAACAATTGTTCTTTCCGTTGTGTTGAGTGCCACGATATCTTCACTCCACCCTATGCACATTATGCTTGGATTGTCTTGCACTTGCCCCATGTGTTTAGACATCTCATTATATTTGGTGTTGTGAATGATTCCTATACATACCATAGACCGTTTTTTGAGTGCTTTATGCATGCTTGCTATGACCTCGAGGTAGATGCTTGTTCACTTGTCACACATATTAGCATCTTCACCTCCCATTTGCATGCTTGTTTCCATGATGTCCTTGATTGTGCTCAACTTATATGCTTAAATGCCATGCCACACTCCTTTGTCAAACCATATGATATGCTTGATGACAACACTTGTTGGGTGAATCACATCTTGAATGCTTGGTTTTGCTCTTACGCCAACCACATTTTTTTCCAAGTGCTTGTTATCTTTGCTCCTTTTGAAGGAATTACAAGACGTGCGACATTGGTGAGTTCCCATTTGAAACTACAAGATGATGAATGCTTGGTGATCGTCAACTTCTACACGGCAACATCATCTCTTTCCCATGGTGATTTGGATTTCGATCTGAGGTCGGATCTTTCCCAAGGGGGAGGGGATGATGCGGAGCATCCTATGGACATCACCATGTCAAGAGTCCATTCCACAAGTGACACGTGCCACATCTACTTCATACATACAAAGGTGAATCATCTCCTTTACACATGTCCACTTGTACCTTTCGAGGATGGTGTACTACTTGACCCCTCTCTCGTGTGCATACATAGGTGTGAGCTTGAGCTACACATTCATCAAGGAGGAGTCCAAGAAGAAGAGAACATCTACACCATCCAAGAGGGAAGCCTGGAAGCGGAGACGGAAGCGCCAAGAAGAAGGCAGAAGCTCCCAGGCAACCCCGTGCGCACGGGCCCCTCCGACCCCGTGCCCATGGGCCTCCCAGGCTGGTGGTCCTGAAGACCCCATGTGCACAGGCGTGTACCGTGCCCATGGGACCCCCGTGTCCATGGGCCCCACGGACCCCGTGCGCATGGGCTCATGCATCAGGTCTCTGGATACCCGGTGCGCACAGGCTCCACTTACCCCGTGCACACGGGGCCCCCTGTGTGTGGCTGTTGGGCTTGGCCCTTGTATTCCCATCTCGTCCCTACTTACCCCTTCATCCCTTGGACCTATATATACTCCCCTTCCTCCTCCATTTAAGCAAAGCTAAGAAGAGACACAAATCATAGAGCTTAGCTCATGTACCTCCCCTTGTGGGATTCCTCTTGAGAGAGAAGGCTCCATCAGAGTACAAGACCTCCATTGGAGAAGATCCCTAGGGATGCAAGCCCCCCTTTGGGGAAGGATATACCTAGAACATCAAGCCCTCATCTCCTTCATAGGATTTGGGATGAACTCTACCATGTATCTTGTTTCCCTTTGATTGTTCATGTACCTTGTGGATCTTGTGTGTTTGTTGGTCTAGTGGATGTGTGATTGGACTTGTTCTTGATTGTTCCTCTTGTTTTCCCTCCTTGTGTTCATCTTGTTCTTGGGGATTCCCCCTCCAATTCGTGAAAGATCTCTCCATAGGTTTACACCCTACAATAGGCAAGGGGGAGAAAAGAAAGGGACCTCTGGCCCTATTTATAAGGATGGAAGGATAACTGACATGCACGGGAATCGAGGAGACCAAAAAATGGATATGTGACGACGCAAACGCCTTGATTTTCGAGATAGTTATTAAATATAAGGATCCGTTAAGATATGTTGGGTATTGTGAAAAATTAATAACAGATGACGAAATGGTGGGTCTCCGAAATTCCAGGAGATGATGTCACGGCGGGTTACCATATCATGTGGGAACGGGTGAAGAAGGATCTTTCCTAAGTGTTGAAGATTGACATGAACAAGTTCAAATCAACCTGGGGCCTAATGTTGGGGATATAACTATTAGGTATGACCCGCCCAGGAGGGGCCGGGTTATACCAACAGCGGTGCATTATCACGAAGCCCATGAAGGTATTGAAGATGGTGGTTCATGAAGATGGCTCACTAAGAGCCCAAGGCCCAAAGGCGGTTTAAGGCCCATAAGTGTAAACCGCCATATATGTATGACTTGTATTGTAAGGCATGTGTATTTGGTCACCGAGCCGGACACATTGTTATGAACCGGCCGGGACTCTGTAAGCCGCAGGGTGTCAACCTGAGTATATAAAGGGACGACCTTGTGGCGGTTTAGGGCAAGAGACAACAAATCGAAAGCTAGGTCAAGCGTATTCGCTCCCTGGTTATCGAGGCGTCAGCAATATCACCTCAAACTGGATTAGGCCTTTACCTTCACCGCAAGGGGCCGAACCGGTATAAACTCCATGTGTCCTTTGTCCCGTTTAACCCCTTTAAGCTAACCCTATTGCGATGGCTCCACGACTAAGTCCTCTTGCGAGGACATCTGCCATGACAATTCCACGACACTTCTCCCAGGGAAAATATGTCTGGATGACGTACTTCAAGTGTTCCCAGTGGGGGCAAAGAGAAGCATGCCAGCCCCAGCACCTTGTAAGGTGAAGTCACCATCGAAATGCATGATCCACTCTTGGGGTGCATCCTTGGTGGGCATAACTGTTTCTACCACTTCAAACCAAAGCTGGATAACTCCAAGGCCCACTCCACTATTCTCTTGGTAGCCGCTGGGTTTCAGAGTATCCGTTGCAAAGGGAAACAGGTGACAACTATGATCTCGTGGGCTTGGAAGTAGTGGCGTAGTTTCCTTGAGGCCATGACAAGGCCAAAAATCAACTTTTGCACGCGAGAGTACCTGGATCTAGCCCCCCTGCAAAAGGGATCTGATGAAGTACACTAGATGCTGCCCCACCTTCTTCCTTGCCGCAACCTTGGGGCTGCCTCCGTTGCCTTGCTCTTCTCTGATTCGATCTTCATCTGACCTTACTAGGGTGTGCTCACTTTCCTCCCCGGGAGGGACGCTGGTTGTGGCTGCCGCTTCATCCACTTCCCGATGTGCCACTAGTGCTGCACTAACCACTTGATTAGTCACCGCCAAGTATAGCAGCAACAGCTCTTGTGGCTTGAGAGCGACCAAAGTGGGCACAGAGGACAAGTAGGCCTTCAAATCTTGCAGGGCAGTGTCAGCTTTCGAAGTCCATTCCATGGGTCCTGCCTTCTTCAAGATTTTGAAGAACGGCAAGGCATGCTCGGCAAACTTGGAAATGAACCTGCTGAGTGCGGCAACGCACCCAGTTAAACGCCTTACGTCCTTAACTGTCTTGGGTGCTGGGATCTACTCGATAGCCTTGATTTTGTTGGGGTTGGCCTCTATCCCTTGGTGGGACACAAACAAGCCAAGTAGCTTGCCGGTAGGAACACCAAACACACACTTCTCCGGGTTCAGCTTTTGGTTGATCTTGCACAGATTAGGAAACATCTCCTTTAAATCTTGAATGAGGGTCAATCTTTCCTTGGTCTTGACCACAATATCATCCATGTAAGCCTCAATGTTTCTGTGCAACTGTGGCTCAAAACCAATTTGAACTGCCCTTGCAAAAGTGGATCCAACGCTCTTTAACCCGAAAGGCATCCATATGAAGCAGTATGTGTCATATGCGGTGATGAACGCAGTTTTCTCTTCGTCTTCCTTGGACATAAAAATCTGATGATATCCAGAGTATGCATCCAAAAAAGAATGCAGGTCACACCCGAAGGTGGAATCCCCTATCTGATCGATGTGCGGCAAGGGAAATGGGTCCTTCGGGCATGCCTTGTTCAGATCAGTAAAATCTAAGCACAGCCTCCATTTTCCATTGGCCTTGCACACCACCACATGATTTGCTAACCATGTGGGATGTAGTACTCCTCTGTCCAGACCAGTTGCCCCAAGTTTCTTAATCTCTTTGGCAATGAACTACTACCTCTCAAAGGCTTGCTTCCGGACCTTCTGCTTGACAGGTCGGGCATGTGGGCAGACAGCTAGGTGGTGCTCGATTACATCCCTAGGAACACTAGGGATATCGGATGGTTTCCAGGCAAACATATCGATATTCGCCCACATGAAGGGAACGAGTGCGCTTACCTATTTGTCATCGAGGGTGGCACCGATAGTGAAAGTACCATCAACGCCAGCCAGCTCGGCCGGGATATTTTTCACAGCGGGTGCAACAACCTTGGACTTCTTACTATTGTAACTCTCCGACAAGTCATTGACAGGTGCAGCGTGCTCCAAAGAGGTACACTTCCCAGATTCCTTGCTGGTGTCCCTGTTAGCTTTCTTCTTTCCTTTACTTTCCTTGGCGAGTACAGTAGCTTCAGCGGCCTCTGCCGTGACTGCCTCCCGGTACATGTTGTCCATGCAAATGATTGCATCCTTCTTGTCTGATGGAATAGAAATGATGCTTATCGGCCCTGACATCTTCAGGGTGTTGTAGGCATAGTGGGATTCTACCATAAATTTGGCCAGACCTTGGCGACCAAGAATTCCATTATACGGCAGGGGGAGGTCGACCACATCAAACATAATATTTTTAGTCCGGTAATTCAACTCTTCCCCGAATGTCACCCGCAACGTGATATTCCCCTTAGGGCGACTCCTACCGGGTTTGATTCCTTGAAACGTGCCCGTGATCTTGAGCTCTTCCTTTGCTATCTGAAGTTTGCTGATGACCTTTGGTTAAATCAGATTCAACCCGGGCCCGCCGTCAACCAACATCTTCGTGACTTTGAGGTTGCGGATTGTTGGTGAGACCAACAACGGCAAGCACCCTACCGCAGTAGTCCAGGCAGGGAGGTCCTCTTTGTCGAAGATAATTAGCGCACGTGACCACTTGAGCGGCCTCCGAAAATATGTCGCTGGCTCCATGGTATTGACTTCACGTGCCCACTGTTTTAGTTGGCGGTGAGAGGAGTGCAGAGATGCACCCCCGTCAATGCATAGGGCATCAGTAGCTTTCTGGAATTCCTACTCGCTGGTTTCCTCTTCATGCCCTCCATCACTCTCATCATTGCAATCCACCTTCTCGCGGCCTCTGGCGGGTTTTCCTTAATCTTTAGGAGCCTTCCCGGGACAGCTTGCTCCGCTGCCTCGGCCCTTCCCGCCAACGCCATTATGACCTTTCTCCTTATCCTGGTTCTCATACTTAGCTCTCTGTTTCTTGACAAGCTAGTCAACTTGATGACACTCCTGGAGATCGTGGCCCTTGGTCCGATGAATCTTGTAGTACGGACCATCACCTTTTCTAGCTTTCTCGAAAGTTAAGGCTTCCCGCCAGTCGGTGCACGTGGCAACCTCCTTGCCGGGTACCTTAGTCTTGGCCTTCTTGCCAGTATTAGGTGTGCCAGATCCCTCAACGATCATCACTGCCTTATCCTGTGCCATTTATTGCGCTTCTTGTTCTTCTTCTTCTGATTGGTGGCATCATCATCATCCTCTAAGTCGACGCCGATGCCATCCTCTTCTTCGGGGAGCCTCCTCCCCTCCTCTACTCGAGCACACTTATCCACCAGAGTGTAAAGCTCCTTCAAAGTCTTGCGCAATCCAAAATTCATTTGGGAATGTATCCGATGATTGCACATGTTGGACTGGAACGCAGCTATCGGAGCTGTCAGGTGGATATCTGGAATGTTTCTGTGCACTCGACTGAACCTCTACATGTACTTCCATAGAGTTTCTCCTTCCTTCTACGGGAGAAGTTGCAAGTCGCTGGGCCACCCTGGTTCTTGTTGGCCGCCCGCTAAGGCGCCAATGAACTCATGGCACAGGTCAGCCCAGGTCAAAATGGAGTTCTCCGGCAGATGCACCAGCCACGATCTCACATTTGGCTTGAGCACCAAAGGGAAGTAGTTGGCGAATACCTTCTCATCCCTTCCCCCAGTAGCTTAAACGGTGATGGTGTAGATGCTGAAGAACTCTGCCGGGTTCAGTCTCCCGTCATACTTCTTTGGTACCTCTGGCTTGGACATGTGAGCAGATGGCCAATAGACTTGACGCAACTCACGGGTGAAGGCAGGGCGCCCAACCTCGAAAGGCAAGTACCCGCCTTCAGCGAGTGCAGGCTCATCGATGTTGTGGCCATCGCGCCTGTCGGATTGGTGGTGGGTGTCATGGTGTCAGACACGCCTTCCCTTTGCATGTCCTCCGGGGCTCGTTGTTGGCCTTGACGTGCTCGAGGGTCGGACAATGCCATCGAGACGTTGTCGGGTTCTTGGTGGTACGGTTCCCGCGCTGGTTGCCGTGGAGGGGAATGCACCGTAGGAGTGGACCCTTTCGCAAGACTAGTAGTGTGGGCCATTGTCACCTGGGGAGGCCATGGCGGGCCATCTCGCTGTGATCCTCCCGCCTCGGCGAAGCCAATCAAGCTCTGAATGGTGGCTCTCCACTCATCCATCTGATCAGCTGCCGGCGGAAATCTCAGCAGCAGCTGGGCCCGCGCCATGGCCTCCGAAGCAGTGCTTGGCATGGGTGATGATGATGTAGACCGTAGTGTCGCTTGGCTCCTGACGATGCTGGTAGTGGCCGCGCCGTACTCTCACCGCCCCGAGCCAGTCACTTGGATGGAATGGTGACCGGGTAGAGGCGCTTGTGGACCAGAGGCTCCGTTTGGTGCATTGGTTGGGTCGGCTTGCTTCGGGGGTGGTGCATGTCCTGTGGCTGCGCCCGCGGAGGGGGCGGCCGCTGGACTGCGATTCACCGCAGAGCGAGTGCCACAGCTGTGGCTGTGCCCCTCGGCTGGGCAGAGAGGTGCAGAAGGTATAATCTCTCTCCCCGTACCTCGCAGAGCGTGGTCGCCAAGATGTTGTTGGCGTTGTCCTTCTCTGGTGCCTCCTGCTCCTGTTTCGGCCGAAGGGGAGGTGGTAACAATGCCGCCTGCATCGACCACGTCCTCTGCAGCGTCCACATCCCCATGCGTTCTCGCAACCCTCACAACATCGACGCTCGCGGACGGTGGGGCCTTCGAGGTGGACGGCTGAACTGTGGCACTGGGCTTCTTCTTGGACGCCATAGTTGATGGAGCCGTCAATGAAGAAGATGGTGATCAGGATGACGTGCTTCTTATGCCCTCGAGTTTGTGCAACTGATCCGCCTACCTAGCACGAAAGATGTCATGGCAAACCATGGCAACCTGTGGGGCCATTAGCCCCTTGTGGTTTGGCAGGTGGGATGAGCACATTGAACAAAGAGCGGAGAGCGTCGCGCAGCACGACAGAGATCACACGGGAAATTTTACCCAGGTTTTGATGCGGAGCGTCCCAAGGTCATCCCCATGGATGCACCTACACCTCCAACGACACTACTTGGACCAATGACACGAGCCCGAGCCAAGGCTATCAAAGATAAGGTGAACTCACTCCTCTCCGAACTCCCACTTTCTATGCATGAGACATGGCTACTACCTAAGTCCGAGGTGTTGTGCATGATTAGGCACCAAGAGGGCCCTCCCGAAGATGCGCATGAAGATGTACAAGTCCCCAAGTCCACGGATGCGGAGAACCAGCGGAAGGACCCAAGGGCATCTCCCAGGCCCCGGACATCAGGCTAAGGCCCCAGACATCCGGCGCCTGGAGCGTCATCCACTTCAGCAGCACAGCCGCCAGAAGCTACAGGCCCGGGACAACCAGCCCCGACAGCCCGGACATCCGGCCTCTCCCGAGCCCCCGGACATCCGGCCACCGACCCGAAAATCCGGCCCCTCTGAACCCGAGAGCAAAAAATGCCACCACTCCATCCCGGACATCAGGCGTCGCCTGAAAGCCCGGACATCCGGCCCGACCAGCCCGGACGTCCGGCCTCCCCTGTGTGTGCACAGTGAAGGGCCGAGGCCAGTGTATCCCTTCTCCCCCGTAGACTATTTATACTCCACCCCGTACAACTTTCTAGGGTTAGGATTGGTTTAGCTCATTTTAGAGATAGAGCATTGCTCATCCACATCGGATCTACTCCACAAGAGAGACCGCGGCCTCTTCGGAGATGACCCGTTTGGATACAAGACCTCCATTTGGAGAAGAACTTCAAGAGCTCCTCACAGAGAAGACTGGATACCGTGTATCGTCCCTAGTTGATTGTGGATCATGTATCTTACTTTATGTACTCGAGGATCTAGCACATGTGTGACTATTTCTTGTTTGTTGAGTGATTCTCTTGTGTTTCCCCTTGTGATTTCCCTCGTGTTCCTCGTTTTCTTCACGGGATCCGCTCCTTTCGTGAAAGATCGGCCGATTAGGGTTCTACCCTACATCATCTTGGTGTCAAGAGCCACGTTGATCACGATTTCGGAGCCTCCCCATTGTGTTTCTAGCCTTGTTTTGTTGTTTTTCGACCTAATTCGAAAATTCCCCACCAAAATAGCCCCAATTTTTTTTGTGATTTGTTGGTGTGTTGAGATTTTGTTGGTTTGGATCCGTGGATTTGCTTTGTTTTCAGTGGCTCTAGCTTCCCATCCTTTCCCCCAATTTCCATCCACCAATTCCTACGAATTTCGCCCGAATTTTACCTCTCCACGCGGTGTTCATCCCGTTCGTCCTCGGATCCAGAGCCCGGACATCTGGCCTCCGGACTTCCGGCCTTCCACCCGGACATCTGACCCCTGGCAGCAACATCTCCAACCACCGCCCCGTTTTCCGTCCATTTTTTCACCAAATTTTGTTTTCGGTGCCCGCCGTATGTCGTATATACTTTCGCATACCTCCAACACTTCCGCATAACCTAGCCATTTTTGGTATGTTTCACTCTCCGACACATTTTCTACTTTGAGGTTTGAGAATTTGAGTGCGGTACCATATCCTTTTGTGCTTCGCCTATCTAGGTACGGTTCGACTTCGACATCACCGCTGCTCATTTTCGCCACGGACGCATCCTACATCATCACCACCGTCCTACATCGTCATCAACAACGACCACCTCGACTACACGTTTGTATTCGTGCCACTATTTTGACACCATACCAGAAGCAAGACCGGTAACCTCATCTTGGTATTGGACATATCACTCTTGCCATTACATTGATAGCCATTATAGCCTTACTCCTTTGCGTTGCTTACCCATCGAGACTAGCCATTGAGTATTGCCATCAACGAGACTTGTGCACATTACTGATCATACTTCTCATATCATCCATTTATCATTGTTGCATATATTGGTATCGTCTCTTGTGTCACAAAGTTGTCATTGCATACTCACTTGCTATATCGGTTCGTCAAGCATTGCATGAGAAAAGAGCACAAACATCAAAGAGCCAAACAAGCTTTTAAGGAAAGAGAAAAGATAAGAAAAGAGCTTTTAAGCAAGAACCATAACATCTTACAACATTAAGATTTCCATACTCGATCATCTTGGATCATATCATAGCAACACCTAGCATAGAGCATACTTGGGATAGAAGTCGTTGCATTTTTGCTAAGTAGTTCGTGCACAACTTCTTGTATCCGCCTATTTTGCAATCGTGCTAGCGTCTCTCTACTATTGTGCAACAAGAGCATTTTTGTGGATTCCACATTTTGGCTCATCCTTGGTTGCCCAACCCCATTTATCTTTTTGCGTGTGTGTTTCCGTGTACCTTATATGCTTGGTCTACTTGTTACATTGCATCTTGCGAATCTTTTCCAACATTATTGAAGCTCACTTACAATTGCATCAAATTGTGTGCCACCATCCTAACCAAGCTCCACCAAAAGCTTTTACTTGTGTAGGTGTGAGAAACCGACAAGAGCTAGTACCAATTGTGCTATTTCCTTGTCCTACATTGGAGTGATCTTCGATCCACTTTCAACTTCGGTCAAGGTACATTTGGTACTCGTTCTTCTCTTTCTACCACTCACATTTGTCTTGGACTGATGGATAGGCCAAGTACTTCTACCAACCCACTCTTCATGGAGCAAGACGACGACATGAACTCCTTCATCACCAAGAGCCACCTCTTTTGTGCACAATGTGCTTTGCATCAAGAGAAACAAGCGATGAGCGAATGCATCGACAACCTTGCCACCGACTTGCGACTTTCTGAGCAACGTACAAGGGACTACTTCGACCACAAGCTCGATGATCACAAGCAAGAGAATGATGCAAGGATGGACGAAATTCGTGCTTTGTTGCTCAACCGCTCTTCTTCCAGTTCAAGAAGGATCTGTTCGAGCCGACACTCCGACTTCACCCTCTCTGGCTCGAGTACACCGACATCGTACACTCTTCGCCGAGCCGCGCGCACCAATCATCCAGCAACCCTCAATCCCCTACGCGACACCGACTCTCAAGAGCGCCGACAATGTCAAACTCAAGAGGGCTTGATGTAGGGTAGAACCCTAGTGGCCCGATCTTTCACGAAAGGAGTGGATCCCGCGAAGAACGCGAAGAACATGAGGAGGGAAACGAGGGGAACACAAGAGAACACTCAAACCAACAAGTATGATCACACATGTGCCAGATCCTCGAAACACAAAGAGAGATACAAGATCCAAAGTCAACAATGGACGATACAAGAGGTAACCGGTTCTTCTCCATGAGGAGGTCTTGAATCCACAAGGGGATCTTCCCGTGAGGGGCCTTGAATCCAAGGTCGATCTTCTCCGTAGAGGGGCCACGGTCTCTCTCGTGGAGTAGATCCGATATGGATGGGCGAAGCTCTATCTCTCAAATGAGCTATCACAATGCTAACCCTAAAACGGAGGTGGAGGGGAAGTATATATAGTCTAAGGGGCGAAGGGGTACATGGGCCTCGGCCCAGAAGCACTGCACGCAGGCAGGGAGGGCCGGATGTCCGGGCATCGGGCTGGATGTCCGGGCATCGGGCCGGATGTCTAGGGCTTCACGGGGAGTCGGATGTCCGCGCTGACGGAGCTGGTCACAGTGCTCTCCGGAATGGCTTGTCCGGATTTCCATGGCGAGGCCGGATGTTCGGGTGTTGGCGAGGCGCCGGATGTCCGGGGCTGACGCCGAATGTCCGGGGCCAGTAGCACTTCGGCTGCAGGGCTGCTGCTATTGTTGACATCTTCAGGGGCCGGATGTCCGGGCCAGGGCCGGATGTCCGGGTCCTGGGAGATGTCTTCGTCTTATTCTGTCGTCGCTTCCATGCTTCCCTCGCGGATGGTGTAGTTGTTCCTTGGCGCTTGCACTCCTCCTCGTCGCCCGTAGTGTTCGGACAATACCTATGCATGCACACGAGAGGGGTGTCAAGTAGTATACCATCCTCGAAGGGGTCAAGTGAGCACGTGTAAAGGAGATGATTCACCTTTATGTATGTGAAGTAGATGTTGCACGTGTCACTTGCCAAACAGACTCTTGACATGGTAATGTCCATAGGATGCTCCGCATCATCTCCCCTCCCTTGGGAAAGATCCGACCTCGGATCGAAATCCAAATCGCCATCGGAAAGAGATGGCGTCGCCATGTAGGAGTGGTCGATCACCAAGTTCTCGTCATCTTGAAGCTCGAAATGGGCACTCTCCAATGTCGCACCATCTTGGGATTCCTTCAAAAGTAGCAAAGACAACAAACACTTGGAAAAACAAATATGGTTAGCGTTAGTGCAAAACCAAGCATTCAAGAGGTGATTCACCAAACAAGTATCGTCATCATGCAAAGCATATGGTGTGACAAAGGATTGTGACATGAGATTAAAGCATGTTTGTCGGTGTCAAAACCGGCGGATCTCGGGTAGGGGGTCCCGAACTATGCGTCTAAGGTGGATGGTAACAGGAGGCAGGGGACACGACGTTTTACCCAGGTTCGTGCACTCTTGATGGAGGTAAAACCCTACGTCCTGCTTGATTATTCTTGATAATATGAGTAATACAAGAGTTGATCTACCACGAGATCAGAGGGGCTAAACCCTAGAAGCTAGCCTATGGTATGATTGTATGTTGTCCTACGGACTAAAACCCTCCGGTTTATATAGACACCGGAGGGGGCTAGGGTTACACAAGGCCGGTTACAAAGGAGGAGATATACATGTCCATATTGCCTAGCTTGCCTTCCACGCCAAGTAGAGTCCCATCCAGACACGGGACGAAGTCTTCAATCTTGTGTCTTCATAGTCCAACAGTCTGTCCAAAGGATATAGTTCGGCTGTCCGGAGACCCCCTAATCCAGGACTCCCTCAGTAGCCCCTGAACCAGGCTTCAATGAGGATGAGTCCGGCGCGCAGTGTTGTATTCGGCATTTCAAGGCGGTTTCCTCCTCCGAATACACCACAGAAGAGTTTGAATAGAAGGATAGTGTCCGACCCTGCAAAATAAGTTCCACATACCACCGTAGAGAGAATAATATTTCCACAAATCTAATTTGCTGACACGTTTTTGCAGCATGACACCACGCCATGGCCCGGTAATTATTCGAACCGTTTTTCTTTAACCAGCCCCGCACATAATGCGAGGCTGTTTCTTGACATGTCTTGTCAAAGCAGAGATCGCGTTCCCCTTATTACGGGATTCTCATCAATACGGGCGTGGGTAACCCAACCGCGCCACCAATTACGGCGCTTGGGGGATAAGAAAGTTTTACCAGGCTAGTGGGGGGCGCATTGTTTCGTCCACCCTTATAAAGGGATAAGGTCTCAAATTTTTCTACCCACACCTTCTTCCTCCTTTGCTCATCCATTCTCGCGAACTCGAGCTTCAATGCCCAAGTCCACATCCTTCTCCTCAACTCTCTCCAAACATGTCCGGAGCGGGAGGCAAGTGGATGGCCTCCTCTGTCACGGAGGGGCACATCAAAAAGCTACATGGAGCCGGATACTTAGCCGCGGACATCACGCACCGGCTGCCAGCCGCGGGGCAGGTCGTCCCTACCCCGGAACCTCATGAAAGGGTGGTTTTCCTCCCCCACTTCGTCCGCGGACTGGGGTTTCCCCTCCATCCATTCGCCCGCTGCCTCATGTTCTATTATTGGCTGGACTTTCATGACCTGGCCCCAAATTTCATCCTCAACATCTCGGTGTTCATCGTCGTGTGCGAGGCTTTCCTCCGCATCCAGCCCCACTTCGGCTTGTGGCTGAAGACCTTCAATATCAAGCCGAAGGTGGTGGGCGGCCAACAAGCAGAATGCCGCGGAGCCATGGTGGGCAAAATGCCCAACGTTATATGGCTCGAGGGCTCCTTCGTGGAGACCATAAAGGGGTGGCAATCGAGGTGGTTCTACATCACCGAGCCGCGCGACACCAACGGGGTGGCGGCCCCCAAGTTTCGATCCGGAATCCCCACTCGGCTCACTTCCTGGAAGGAGAAGGGCCTGTCCTGGGGTTCATCGGTGGAGCTGGACGGACTCCAGAAATGTATCCGGAACATGATAAGCAAGAAACTTAAGCTTGTCAACATAGTCCAGGTCATGCTCTTCCGCCAGATCCTCCCGTGTCAACAACGGGATTTCAACTTATGGGAGTTCGACCCGGCCCAGCACCAGACTCTAAGCAAGCTCTTTGACATGACGCATAAATAGTGATACACTTCCAATCACCTCCTCTCCCTGCCCTACGGACAATGCCGAGGTATTGTCTCAAGGGGCACCGAGCCGTGGGGAGACAGTCCCGGAGGCGCCTCAAGGCGACCTTTCGGACTCCAGGAGCAAAGGGAGCAAGGCTCCAGGGGGCTCCAAGTTCGGCTCTCAGCCGAACACCGCACCAGAACCTCCAATGGTTCCGGACTCGAGCAGGCGGTCCTCTTCCAAGAGGGGCAAGCTGCCCGTGCCGGTGACCTCTGTCCATCCAGAGGCACCGGACAACCTGATGGGAGCGCTTCACGGTGCTTCCATCAACGAAGAGCACCGCACTATTATGAGTGCGGTTATCAAGAAGGTTTGGTCCGCCTAGAGCGGACTGACTGAAGCCTGTGCGAGCCTTCTAACAGGCTTTGAGGTAAGTATTTAAAATATAGGAAAATATTACCGCATAGATAGTAGCCCCTGATGCTCTGTTTGGTGTTAACAAAGAAAAGCCGAATAGAGGATCAAATAATATCCGCATGAGTCTAAAATAAGTATGTCTGTATGCGTATGCAGGCTTCGCTGCTGACCTCTGCCGCACTGACTGCGGAGGTCGCCGCACTGAAGCAGGACCTCGAGGGGTCCGAGAAAGAGCTCGGCCTTGCCAAGAGGCAGCTCGAGGAGAACAAAGTTAAGTAATACCTTGTCTATATATAAAGGAAAATGTGGTTGCGAAATGACAGGATCATCATGAATGTGCCAGGGGCCACGACCGAAGTGGCGACCCTGAAGCAAGCGCTGTCCGAGGCCAAAAACAAAGCGGCCAAGGAGCGCACCGAGCAGGAAAAGCAAGAGGCATGGGTGGGCGACATGCAGCAAGAGCTCCAGGCTCTCGTGATGAAGCACGACGCTTTGGATCTTGACTCGAAGATGCGAGAGTCTGAGCTTGCAGCGGCCCTCGAGAGCGCAAAGAATGCCAAGGATGAAGCCCAAAAGGCCCTCCAGGAGGTTGAGGCGAAGAGGAAGATAGCGATGGGTAAGGCATTCAATATGCAAACAAAGCATGTGCAAGTAAATTACTTGTTACTTACCCGAGTCCGGAGCTCTCCAGGAGCATTCGCAGATTTGCCCTGCACCGTGTCGGATGCCACGGAATACTATCAGGCCGAGGAGGGAAGCTCGACGGAGAAATTGTTCTGGTCTCAGTATACCGGGACCGAACACCCGGTGCCTATGAGCGACCAGCTGAAGCAACTGGTCGAGCTGCACAAGGTGGACGAACATGCCATGAAGGGCTTTATAGTCCAGATGTGGCCTGGCGACTCCCTTCCCAACAGCTACTTCGTCCTGGTGAGGCGGCTTGTGGAGGCCTGCCCACGGCTGGAAGTCATCAAGCGGTCCTTCTGTATCGAAGGTGCCCGCCGGGCTTTTGCCCGTGCAAAGGTGCACTCGGCCAAGATGGACGCTGAGAAGCTGGTGAAGGAGGGGCTGCTGCAGGGCAAGGAGCATCGCCACCCCGAAATGTATTATGAGGGTGTCCTGAAGGGTGCCCGTCTTGTGGTGAACGAGTGTGCGAAGGATGTAATTTTTGAATGAACTTGCTCGTGTGATCCTGTATTATGAAAACTTGTTCATATGCGCTATGCAACGCTTGTTTGGATTTAAAATATTACCTTCTGTGCAGCTGTTTATCAAATCTGAGAGATGGCCAGTCGTCGGCTTCTGCCCCCATGCCACGAGTGCTGCGGTGTTCGGGATAAACCTGAGCACTCTTTTCCCCATTGTTGGGTCCTTCGAGGGAGGTAATCAGCACAACGAACGAGGCAACTGGACTATAATGCTTTATCACTCTCACTTTGCCATAGAATTCAACAATTTTAAATTTTGGCGAAGCCCCTAGTATTCGGAAGGCCGAATTCGGGGCGCTATACACGCCTTAAGCCGAACAAAGCCGACTCCTCGCTCTAAGCGGCATAAGTCTTTAGGGACTCGAGACCTCTCAAACAGCGACCAACTCTCGCCTTATCATGACAGTCAGTTTTAGCTTTCTCTACTAAGGTGCTTAGCCCAGCTGAACCGGGGCACAATCGCAGTAGTTCTCCCAGTGCTACCTTAGCCGATATAGCGGAACGTAAGGTACCAAAACATGGGAGCCGGGCAAACCCAACTATTGACCCAAGACATGATTCGGTGCTGATGCATAGAATGCTATAAGTTCGGGGTGTCGCACTGTCGAAAGTGTTCGGACTTCTCACGCCGTATTATGGGGTATGCTTAAGCCCCTGGCGTATTGGCCGTACTAGAGTGTACGGGTGCTGAATGTCATGAATGAACATATATATGTAAAAAAGTAGAATAGAGAATGCGATAATAGTCTAGTGCTATGCATTGTTTATTCAATAAGGTGCGTCGAATCAGAATGATACAATTGGTGCGATAAGCAAAAAGTAGGACTATTTGACATATCCCCTCCAAGGGCAAGCTGAGGAATGGTATTTAAAGCAAGTATTTCACTCGTTATCATAGGCCACCTGGGAGTTCCGTGGTGCGACGTAGCTTATTGCCTCCTTGGTTGTTGCATCATGTGTCCGGCAATCATACTACCGGACAGGGTTTCCAAAGATTAATGTCCTGAAAGAGAGAAAAAAATCAAAACGGGAAGCCCCTAGTGTGGTTGAGCCGCGTCTTGGGGCATGCCGTAGTCGTGCCCCCCTCCCCACCTGTGCCCATGGTATTTTCAATGCGTAATTATGTATGCGTGGCACGGATTTCGCCGTTTGGCTGGGACTGGGGTGGGGCCGCTTTGCTATGCGAGCTCGGAATGTGCCAGGCGCTCTTGTTGTCGATTACTCCGGGCGCGCTTGAAGGTGTCCGGGTCCATAATCGCCGAACTAGTGGATTGCCTTAAGAGGCTGCTTTGCACTTCTGCTGCGAGGGCCGTAGTGTGCTCCTCCGTGCGGAGAGAGCGCTCTGTGCTTCCATTGACTGTGATGACCCCCCGAGGTCCTGGCATCTTGAGCTTGAGGTTTGCATAATGCGGTACCGCATTGAATCTCGCAAATGCGGTTCGCCCGAGCAGTGCATGATAGCCACTGCGGAACGGGACTATATCGAAGATTAACTCCTCGCTTCAGAAGTTATCCGGGGATCCGAAGACCACTTCCAGTGTGACTGAGCCTGTGCAATGGGCCTCTACACCTGGTATGACGCCTTTGAAGGTCGTCTTTGTGGGTTTGATCCTTGAGGGGTCTATACCCATTTTGCGCACTATGTCCTGATAAAGCAGGTTCATGCTGCTGCCGCCATCCATAAGGACTCGAGTGAGGTGAAATCCGTCAATGATTGGGTTTAGGACCAGTGTGGCGAATCCACCATGACGGATACTAGTGGGGTGGTCCCTGCGATCAAAGGTGATCGGACAGGAGGACCGACTCCAACGCATATACGTTCCTTAGCGCATGCTTCCGCTCCCTCTTGGGGATGTGGGCTGCGTATATCATGTTCACGGTCCGCACTTTTGGGGGGAACCTCTTCTGTCCGCCGGTGTTCGGCTATCAGGCTCGTCCTCGTCATCGCTATGTGACCCCTTGTCTTTGTTTTCGGCATTTAACTTGCCGGCCTGCTTGAACACACAACAATCCCTATTGGTGTGGTAGGCTGGCTTGTCAGGGGTGCCGTGTATTTGACATGAGCGATCGAGTATACGGTCCAAACTGGACAGGCCCAGAGTGCTTCTTTTGAATGGCTTTTTCCGCTAACCGGGTTTAGAGCCTTTGAATCCGGCATTGACTGTTGTATCCTCGGTATTGTCGTTGTTGATGCGGCGCTTATGTTTGTTGCGACGTGACCTGCCATTGCCATCCTTGGTATCCGAAGTACCATGGTTCTTTGATATGTTATTGCTGCAAGCCAGCCAACTGTCCTCTCCCGCACAAAAGCGGGTCATGAGTGTCGTGAGGGCTGCCATAGATTTCGGCTTTTCCTGGCCGAGGTGCCGGGCGAGCCACTCGTCGCGGATGTTGTGCTTAAAAGCTGCTAGGGCCTCTGCATCCGGACAGTCGACGATTTGATTTTTCTTTGTAAAGAACCGTGTCTAGAATTGCCTGGCCGATTCCTCTGGCTGCTGAATTATGTGGCTCAAGTCATCGGCATCTGGTGGTCGCACATAAGTGCCCTGGAAGTTGTCGAGGAATGCGGCTTCCAGATCCTCCCAATAGCCAATGGACTCTGCTAGCAAGCTGTTGAGCCAATGCTGAGCTGGTCCTTTGAGTTTGAGTGGGAGGTATTTGATGGCGTGTAGATCGTCACCGCGGGCCATGTGGATGTGTAGGAGGAAGTCCTCGATCCATACCGCAGGATTTGTTGTGTCGTCGTATGATTCGATATTTACCGGTTTGAAACCCTTTGGGATTTGGTGATCCATTACTTCATCTGTGAAGCATAGGGGGTGTGTGGCGCCTCTGTACTGGGCTATATCGCGACGCAGCTCAAATGAGTCTTGTCCGCTGTGTTCGGCCCGGCCGGATTTACTTTTACTGTATCTGGCGTGACGGTTATCGTCCCGCATAGTGGCGCGCCCTCGTGATCCGTAGATCGATCTTGCGTGTTTTGCTTTGTCCTCCAATACATCTTGCAGGTTTGGCGTATTTCCCCATGCATTGACATTTTTATTTGAGTGGCGTCGGAGTGCGGGCTGAGCTTTTGGCTGAAATGCCTCTTTGTCGTGGCCACGAGGTGGCCGATCAGCCGCGTCATACGCTGGAGATGTAGGTTTTGGTGCTTCGTCCTCTAGTTGGGGTAGCAACCTACGCTTTGGGTAACTCTTGGAGGGGCATTCGAGTTTATATTCCTCGGCCGCAAGGACTTCAGTCCATCTATCGGCTAGCAAATCTTGATCAGCTTGAAGCTGTTGTTGCTTTTTCTTAAGGCTATTTGCCGTGGCTATTAGTCGGCGCTTGAAGCGCTCTTGTTCGACGGGATCCTCAGGCACGACGAATTCGTCATCGTCTAGGCTTGCCTCGTCTTCGGAGGGAGTCATGTAATTATCATCCTCCGCCTCTCCATATGCCGCTCTCTCAGGAGGGCTGGCTTCTCCATCCTCCTGCCCTAAATCTTGCTGGAGGGGATTTTTGTTGTCTTCGGCACTATCCGGAGTGTTATTATCTCCTGTGCCGGTGTCACCGCTTTTGCTTTGGCGAGACTTAGAGCGGCGCTGCTGACGTCGGTGCTTGGGTTGCTTCTTGAAGGGGTCATCCTCCGTTGTCCCGTCGCCATTGCCTTCTTTGGGCGTGTCCACCATATATATGTCATATGACAAGGTGGCTGTCCAGTGCCTTGTGGGCAGTGGTTCTTGTTCGCCTCCCGCATCGTCATCCATGCCGTCGATGTCTTCGGAGTCGAAGTCGAGCATGCCGGTCAAATCGTCGATAGTGGGTACTAAGTGGGTGGTGGGTGGGCGGCGAATTTCTTCGTCATCCGCATCCCAATCCTGCCGGACATAGTTCGGCCAGGACTCTCCTGAGAAGGAGAGAGGCCTTAATGAGTTCAGTATGTTGCCGAAGGGCGAGTGCTAAAAGATATCCGCAGAGGTAAACTCCATGATCGGCGCCCAGTCGGATTTGATAGGCACGGGCGCAGGCGGTTCGGAGTCCGTGGCCGGGGAAGGATCCGGCAACTTGGCATCACGGCTCTCGTGTAGGGTAAGGTCGATACTCGGCTCGATCGCCGCTGAGGATACGGCCTCCGTGGCGGGATCTATCCACCCGTCCATGGATGGCGCAACTGGCTCCGAATTCAGGGTCGGAGCGGTTGCTGGCGCGATCTCCTGAACACTGTCCGATGGTAGAGCTAAATCATGCTCATCGTGACCGTGTGGCGCACTAGGCAAGGGCTCGAATCCGTTGAAGATCAAGTCTCCGCGGATATCGGCCGTGTAGTTTACGCTTCCAAACCTGACCTGGTGGCTAGGGGCGTAACTCTTTATCTGCTCCAGATGGCCAAGCGAGTTGGCCCGCAGTGCGAAGCCGCCGAATACAAAGATCTGTCCGGGGAGAAAAGTCTCACCCTGAACCGCATCGCTATTGATGATTGAAGGAGCCATCAAGCCTAATGATGATGACATAGAGGAACTCTCAATGAAAGCACCAATGTCTGTGTCAAAACCGGCGGATCTCGGGTAGGGGGTCCCGAACTGTGCGTCTAAGGCGGATGGTAACAGGAGGCAGGGGACACGATGTTTTTCCCAGGTTCGCGCACTCTTGATGGAGGTAAAACCCTACGTCCTTCTTGATTATTCTTGATAATATGAGTAATACAAGAGTTGATCTACCATGAAATCAAAGAGGCTAAACCCTAGAAGCTAGCCTATGGTATGATTGTATGTTGTCCTACGGACTAAAACCCTCCGGATTATATAGACACCGGAGGGGGCTTGGGTTACACAAGGTCGGTTACATAGGAGGAGATATACATATCCGTATTGCCTAGCTTGCCTTCCACACCAAGTAGAGTCCCATCCGGACACGGGACGAAGTCTTCAATCTTGTGTCTTCATAGTCCAACAGTCCGGCCAAAGGATATAGTCCGACTGTCCGGAGACCCCCTAATCCAGGACTCCCTCAATGTCAATTGAGCACAAGCAAAGAAATCGTGGGGACAATCATGTTAATGTGAGGTAGTGATGCACATATGTGTAACAAGAGAATAAGCATATACCTCAAGATCATAGAAATCATGGGCAAATTGCTCAATGAAAGGTCTATGGTAGGCATAGGAATCATTCACAACACCAAATAAAATGAAGTGTCTAAACACATGAGTCAAGTGCAAGACAATCCAAGCATAATGTGCATTGGGTGTAGTGAATATCATGTGGCACTCAACACAATGGAAAGAGCAATTGTTCATCATGTGTGAGGCAATCAAGGCAAGCATTTAGCAGTCAATGGGACATGGCATATGTGAAGTGATGACATTGGTGCAACCAAACATGTGATAGGAGCAAGTAATCCAAGAATTGGATGCAACACACAAGGCATATATATCATGATGCATGGAATTGTGAAAATGACAAGTGGAAACAAGATCTCTAACAGTGTGCAAGCAAGGGGTCCAAGATAACAAATAAGTCGCATGGTGCAAGCAACACAAGTAGTATGATCCACAATATGCATGCTCATGGTTTGGGGGTTCTCAAAAGAGAAGGATATCATCTTGGAAGCATGTTCTTGTGCATCCTTCACAATGCCGAAGTACAAGCAAGTGCGATGTAGAATCGTCGTGGTAGAAGGTGGTTCGCTCTCAAGAGCTCAGATTGTCAACTCACGTGACGTGGAAGTTGACACAAAGTCCAAGTATCTTACACATGCACACAACAAAATAAAGAACGTATGCGCATGGTAGATAAACACATCATCCATCATGATGGTTCTCTTCTCTTGCACATAAACATTAGAAGTACAAGTGCGTGAATGATATGATGCGACAATGGCAATATTCATGGCACTAGGTATATGGTGCAAAGAGGTAAGACAAGCATGCTTCACAAGGAATATGTCAAAAATCTCCAAATAGATTTGAGAATGCTATGGGGGCAATCTCATGAGCAAGGCAAAATGCATCGTTGCACTCAATACATGGCAAATCATCTAGCATGAGAGAGGCAACATATGGAGATATATGACAAGAAGCAATAACAATCATGTCGTGCAAACTAGTGGAGCGAAGATGCAACACACTAGAGGAAATCTTGCCAATGATGTCATGTGAGTAAATAATAGGCATAGGCAATGCACATGACATGTCGCAAGCACGAACACAAAGCAAGATCATAGTATAATCATAGGCATGGGGCACAAAGAAAACATGGCAATAACAAGCAATATCTCCACCAAGCTTGCAAATACACATACTAGTATGAGAATCAATCATCATGTGTAATGCAAAGCATGGGTCACGAATGCATGGCAAAGGCATAGTAATGAACATATCATGCAAAGTGAACATGGCAAGATGGGCAAAGGATATATAATGGACAATAACCCATAGCTAAGTGAGGGTCATGTAGAAGAAATGCGTGAAGTCTTTGCGTGAAGAGAGCGGTGGGAAAGGCACTCCATGGGATCCCAAGTCATCGTTGCTCTCTAGAGCTCATTTTGTCAACTCGTGGGATTGCGAGGTTGACAAGAATTCGTGGGTACCTACACAAAAGAGACAGAAACGAAAGAGATTGTGTGTGTGGTAAATGTACACATCACCCATCATGATGTGTATGTGCACATGAGAGTTAGTACAAGATAAGCATCGCTCAAAGAAATTTGATGCATGGTATAAGAACATGTCATCCATCATGAAAGAATAGTTATTGTGTATGACACGATGGGGACACAAATTGAGCGTGCAAGTATAAGGCACATCAATAGCATGTTTACTCATGGGGAGCATATTGTGCACACAAGTATTGGATCATGCAATGAATGGGATGAATTAAAATCTCCTAAAATGTATGAGGAAACTATGGGGGTCTCCTCATGAGAAATATTGGAAACATCATATGGAGAAAATGGACGACATCCAAAACAATGCATATCCGAAGCTAGGTAGTCATGGCATGGCATATGAGATAAATGATGCAAAGGGAGCATATCAATATCATCACAAGAAAAACAAATGCCAATAACTATGGGCTTGTCATCTATGCCATATGTGCAAATTGGGTTAATTTTAATGGCATATGCATAGTCACTATGAAGAGATTGCAAATATGACATATGATTGATCTCATGCATAGCATATGACAAGTCAAGTGGATTGTCAAACATGATGTGACCGAAAGAATTGTCACAAAAAATCCTATGTAACATGGCATCACAACTAAAAGACTCCACATGGCAATCATCATACTCATCATAAATGGGTAAATCATCGCATGGGGAAATCATACTAGCATGAAGCATGTCAATAGGGGGATCAACATCATGCAAGCAATCAATGTCATGAATGTCTGCTAGTGGGACTAGAGCATCACCTTCACCTATGTTACCTTTGTCATTCCAGTCATGTGGTGTAGGTGAGGTGGGAAAGACCAAATGGTGGTCATCTTCATCTTGATGGAACCATGTGGGGGGTGCATCATATTCCACCATGGCCATCGTCTTGCCAAAGGGAGGATGAAGTCATCACGAATTGGTGCGTCATCATAGATGGGACCTAGCACCAAATGAGAAGACACAATAGAGGTAGAGGTTAAGTCGTTAGTGTTGAAAGTGGCCTCACATGACCTATCAACTATCTCACTCTCTCTATGTGGTGGTTCACTCACTCGATCAAGGTAGGTGCACTCAATATCACATATCGTGGAGTCACTCATCTCACTCAAGTGGTGGGGGTTGTGGCTCTCCTCACATGGGAATTGGGGTAACACATCATATATGGGCCTAGTGGTGAAGTCACTCTCACTCCCAATATGGTGGCAAAAGTCACTCAAGTCATCATACGCCGCTGTGGTCGAAGGGAAAATCCCATGCTCAACCATCTCATCGCCGTCGCCATGGATGAAGGCCGAAGATGGCACATCATCACTCTCACCTCCTAAGATGGAAGCATCATCCTTGCTCGCCACCTTGTCGCTCGCCTCCAAAGCTTGGTCCTTGAGGTTCTCCGTAGTCGTACTTGTCGCCGCACCATCTTGAGAAAGAGTCGAAGTAGACTCGGCATCATCAATGCCGTAAAGAGGGATGGCGGTGAAGTCGAACTTGGGAGCATTGTCTTGGAGGTCGTCGGGTTTGGACATCTTGGTGGTACTAGCCTCATGCTCGTTCTCATGGAGCTTGGTCATCGCGAAGTGAGCTTGCGGTGGATAAGCTTTGGCCTTCATGAGTTCTTGTTCCGCCTTGAGAGCACCAATGTAGTTGTCGTCGAGGGACTTGTAGTTGTTGAGGAAGATCGTCTTGGAGATGTTGTTGTGCAATCCCATGATGAAGTGGAACTTCATCGAAATGGGGTCATCCATGCCGGCTCGTCGTAAGGCAATCTTCATCTCCTTGAAGTACTCGTCGATGGACTTGGATCCTTGGATGGTGTTCTCCAATTGGCGTTGAAGTTGTTCCGTTTAGGTTGCGGGCACGAACTCTCACCGCAAAGCTCTCTTCGTATTGGGCCAACTCATGTTGTAGGTCTCCGAAGGTGTGTGAAGCCACCATGTGGACGCGTAGCCGTGGAAGTTCCTTGTGGTGGACTTCACTTGATCTTCGGGAGGAACATGATGTAGCTTGAGGTAGTCGTCCATCAAACGCTCCCACTCGACATACTCCTCGGGTTCTTGAGTCCCATAAAAAGGAATTGCATGGTCGATGTGGAGGTCGTAGTAGCTCGTGGAATACGAGGACTTGAGCTTGGGGAGCTTCTATTGAGCATAGTCTTGAGGTTCTTGTTGGCGAAGATGCTGTATATCCGAAGGCAAAAATCCCTTGAAGTCGCTTGGCGAAGATGCCAAGGGAGATGGTGAAGTCATTGAGCGGTTGTTGGTGTTGAGCTCTTGACCTTCATGTTCATGGTGGTGATGGTATCGATGCCGATGTGACCTTGCCGGAGATGGTAGCTCGGAGACATGTGCTCTTGAGCGTCTTCTCAAAGACGAGGAAGACCGCTTGTAGGACTTGATGAGGGCTTTGATCTCCTCCATTTGAGCTTGCATCCTGGCGTCGGTGGAGTTGTTCGCGGCATTGAACTCGTCATTTTTGTTGTAGACCGAAGATGAAATGCCTTGCCTATCCATCACTCCAAGAGAAAAATGTGAGTGGTAGAAAGAGAAGAACGAATACCAAATGTACCTTGACAGAAGTTGAAAGTGGATCAATGATTACTCCAATGTGGACAAGGAAATAGCACAATTGGTACCAATTCTTGTCGGTTTCTCACACCTACACAAGTAAGGCTTATGGTGGAGCTCGGTGAGGATAGTGGCACAAACATTTAATGCAAAATGTTAGGAAGAGTCAATAATGTTGAAAGAGATTCACAAATTTGCAAGTGTGACAAGTAGACCAATAGCAATGAATGGCACACGGAAACACACACACGGATAGATAAATGGGGTCGTGCAACCAAGGATGAGCACAAAATGTGGAATCCACGGAAAACACTCATGTTGCACAACTCAAGAGAGACGCTAGCACGATTGCTCTATAGGCGGATACGACACTTATGCACAACCTATAGGATGCAAAATGGACAACTTCCTATCGCAAGTATGCTAGATATGTATGATGTTCCGGTGGTATGATCCAAGATGATCGGATATGAAAATCTTATATGCAATGTGGTATGATGCTATGGCACTTGCTTACAAGCTTCTTTTCTCTTTCTCTTTTGCTTAAAAGCTTTATTCTCCTTTCTTTTTTGTATGGCCACAATGCGAAATACACAAACCAAGATAGCAATTGGGTATATGCGGGAACAATCTTGTGGCACAAAGGATGATATGATACCAATATTATATGGTATGATTGCAATGGGAGGTGTAGCTTGATGATCACTAATGTGCACAAGTAGCGTTACCGGCAATACTCAAATGGCTAGTCTCGATAGGCAAGTAACGCAAAATGGGCTAGGGGTTATCAATGCAATGGCAAGGGAATATACAATGGAGAGATACCACGATACCAAGATGATATGGAGGTTACCGTCCTTGGCGATGATGAGTGGCGGTGATCTTGATGGAGATACCAAGATGATGGTGACTCGTCCCTAAGTAGCCGAAACACCTTAGGAAACGGAAAAACCGCGAACTCAAAATCTCAAACGTCAAATGTCAAATGGTGGTAGCAGGAAAGCGGTGGTGGTTTTGTGGAAGTTCAATGGAATTGGGGAATGTCAATGATGGGTTGTGGAGTACGCAATGCGGAAGTCGAGGGTCAGTTGGTGGACTATACATGGTGTCGGAGTTGGAAGCACGGTCCCTAAGTAGCCGAAACACCTTAGGAGACACAACTCACAACACAAACAAAATTGGGTTAAGTTGGGCTGGTGGAAGTGTATGGTGGTCAAGCCTATGCGGTAGTGGTGGTGGTGGTTGATGAAGAAGCAACCATCCCTAATTATCCTAGACACCTTAGGAGACTCAAATCACTCCTCAAGCAACCACTAATGCAATGGGGAACAAAATTGGTTAGGTTGCAAAAGTCGGTGGTGGTTATGCGGAGGTTGTGGTGGAAGCCCTAGGCAAAGATGCCAAAGTTCCAAACATTTGATGGAGTCAAATGGTGATGGTAGTATTTTTGTTGGAAGAGGGATGTCAAGAGCTTTTCAACGAGTGAAAGAACATCAAAAATGGACTCCGGATGAATTAGTCATGGACAAAACGGTGAAACGGGGAAGCTGAAATGTACAGGGGCCGGACAACCGGGGGTGGGAGACGGATATCCGGGGGCTGATGTCCAGAACTGTGCGGGTTTTATGCTCCAGGAGCCGGATGTCCGGCTTGGGGTCCGGATGTCCGGCCCGATGGCCCGGATGTCCGGCCCGACGATTCCACATCTCGATTGGGACATCAAAACTCGATTTGGGGGCAGAAATAGATGAATTTGGGGGCAAAATTTGATGGATTTTGTGGATGGAAAGTGGGGAAAATTGGGGATATGCTAGATCCACTCGAAACCAAGCAAATCCATGGATCAAATCCAGCAAAACTTCATCAAACCAACAAATCACAAAAAAATTTGGGGCTATTTTTGGTGGGGATTTTCGAATTTAGGACGAAATCAACAAAATTAGGCTAGAAAACTACGAGGGGAGGCTCCGAAATCGTGATCCATGTGGCTCATGATACCAAGATGATGGTATCAAGAGACAAGCTGGCTCTGATCCAAGATGATGTAGGGTAGAACCCTAGTGGCCCGATCTTTCACGAAAGGAGTGGATCCCGCGAAGAACGCGAAGAACACGAGGAGGGAAACGAGGGGAACACAAGAGAACACTCAAACCAACAAGTATGATCACACATGTGCTAGATCCTCGAAACAGAAAGAGAGATACAAGATCCAAAGTCAACAACGAACGATACAAGAGGTAACCTATTCTTCTCCATGAGGAGGTCTTGAATACACAAGGGGATCTTCCCGTGAGGGGTCTTGAATCCAAGGTGGATCTTCTCCGTAGAGGGCTGCGGTCTCTCTCGTGGAGTAGATCCGATATGGATGAGCGAAGCTCTATCTCTCAAATGAGCTATCACAACGCTAACCCTAAAACGTAGGTGGAGGGGAAGTATATATAGTCTAAGGGGCGAAGGGGTACATGGGCCTCGGCCCAGAAGCACTGCACGCAGGCAGGGAGGGCCGGATGTCTGGGGCTTCACGGGGAGCCGGATATCTGGGCTGGCAGGCTGGATGTCCGGGCTGATGGAGCTGGTCACGGTGCTCCCTAGAATGGCTTGTCTGGATTTTCGGGGGCGAGGCCAGATGTCCGGGTGTTGGCGAGGTGCCGGATGTCCGGGGCTGACGCCGGATGTCCGGGGTCTGTAGCACTTCGGCTGTAAGGCTGCTGCTATTGTTGACATCTTCAGGGGCCGGATGTCCGGGCCAGGGCCGGATGTCTGGGTCCTAGGAGATGTCTCCGTCTTCTTCCGTCGTCGCTTCCATGCTTCCCTCGCGGATGGTGTAGTTGTTCCTTGGCGCTTGCACTCCTCCTCGTCGTCCGTAGTGTTCCGAAAATAACTATGCATGCACACGAGAGGGGTGTCAAGTAGTATACCATCCTCGAAGGGGTCAAGTGAGCACGTGTAAAGGAGATGATTCACCTTTATGTATGTGAAGTAGATGTCGCACGTGTCACTTGACAAACGGACTCTTGACATGGTGATGTCCATAGGATGCTCCGCATCAGGCCTTTGTGCTAGCACGAGAACGGCAACGACAACACCAACATGAAGAGGAAGAGCGAGCACATCTACACCAAAATGCTCAAGACGCCGAGGCACAACGTCAAGAACAACAACTCCGTGACGCTCAAGCATTTGCGGCGCAAAAAGCACTATGCGATTCGAGTCGAGCCGTAGACGACCGATGCCGACAAGCCCGTGAACAAGAGGAAGAACTCCATGAAGAAATTCAAGAACGAAGATTTCATGCTCACGTGCATCGTCAAGTTCCTCCTCGAGCTCGACAAGATCATCCACGACAAGAACAAAATGATGATGAAAACCCTCCGCGCCAAGAGCACCACGAGTTGAACAATCATCAACAACATGGACATCATCATCCCCGACCCCAACACAATGAAGAGCAACGTTATGGCAAGCTCAAGTTCACCATGTCCAAATTCAACGGAAGCAACGATCCCGAAGAGTACCTTTCATGGGCATTGAAGGTTGACAAGATCTTCCGTTTGCACAATTATGATGAAGAGAAGAAGATCGCGATGGCATCCCTTGAGTTTCAAGACTATGTGCTCATTTGGTGGGAACAAATCATAGAGCGCCGAGAGGCAAGAGGTGAACCACCCATCACTACTTGGGCACAAATGAAGTATGTCATGAGAGCACGCTTCGTACCTACCTACTACAACCGCGACCTCTTCAAGAAACTCCAACAACTCAAGCAAGGAACAAAGAGCGTTGAAGAATACTACAAGGAGATGGAGATTGCAATGATAAGAGCCAATGTCACGGAAGATGATGAGAAAACAATGGCACGCTTCTTGAATGGACTCAATCATCCCATCAAGAAGATCGCCGACTTCCAACCATACTAAAATCTCATCGAGCTAGTGCACCAAGCTACCAAAGCGGAACGCCAAGTGCAAGATGATTTCAAGTATGCCAAGTTCTCATCCAAGTCCTACGGCTTCTCCAACAACCAAGCTACTATAAAGCCTTCTACTATGAACATCGACAAGTCGACTTCTAAGAAAGCTTCGTCAACTACAAGCCATCCTCCTACGAGCAACTTCAAGCCGAGAGCTTCATCATCATCAACCCCAACCGATGAGACCGTCAAGACAAGTTCCTTCAAGTGTTTCACTTGCGGAGGCCGAGGCCACAAGTCCTATCAGTGCACCAACAAGTGAACTATGGTCTTCAACGACGATGGCACTTATGACTCCATGAGTGAAGGCGAAATGGAAGCCCTTGAGCAAGTCGCCATGCACCGCCAAGTAAACAATGAAGAAGAACAAGTCTATTGCGATGAAGACTCAAGACCCGCACTTGTTGTCTCCAAAGTCTTGACTCTCCAACCTCACCAAGAAGAAGACCAAAGATGCCACATATTCCACACCAAGGCCGGCATCAATGGACGATCCGTCAAGGTCATCATCGATGGCGGAAGTTGTCATAATCTCGCAAGTCAAGAACTTTGCTCCAAGCTCCAATTGCCCAAGGCGAAGCATCCACATCCATACAAAGTGCAATGGCTTAGTGACTCCGGCACCATCCAAGTCGAGCACCGAGTACAAGTCTCCTTCAAAATTGGCACCTACAAAGACACCTTGGAGTGGGACATCGTTCCAATGACCGTTTGTCATCTTCTCCTTGGATGGCCATGGCAATTCGATAGAGGAGTCATCCACAACGGCCGTACGAACCACTACATCTTCAAGATGAAGGGCAAGGAGTACGTCCTCCGTCCAATGTCGCCAAGTCAAGTGATCACCGACAAGCAAGCCACCCATCATGGAGATCACAGTGAGAGAGCGAGCCACCAAAAAGAGAGTGAGCGCCACAAGCTCAAATCGAGTGCCTCCATGATGAGCGAAAACAAGAACCTAGTTCTATTTGCCACCAAACGTGAGATAAGAGAAATGTGTGAGAACCCATCTAGTGTCCTACACTACGTCCTCGTGTGCAAGGACAATGCACCACAAACTAACACTTCTCACACTCTTCCTCTAGTATTGTCTTGTCTTTTGCAGGAATTTCAAGATGTTTTCCCTACCTCCGGGTCTACCTCCTCTACGAGGCATTGAGCACCGAATCGACCTCATCCCCGAAGCACCTCTTCTGAACAAAGCTCCATACCGTGTCAACCCTGAAGAAACCAAAGAAATACAAAGTCAAGTAAAACATCTCATTGACCATGGACATGTGCGTGAAAGTTTGAGCCCTTGTGTCGTCCCGGTCATTCTCGTGCCAAAACGTGACGGTAGCTTTCTCATGTGCTCCGATTGTCCTGTCAATGCTATCACCGTTCGCTATAGGTATCCCATTCCACGCCTAGATGATATGCTTGATGAGCTTAGCGGTTCCACTATATTTTCCAAAATTGATCTTAAGAGTGGTCACTATCAAATCCTCATACAAGAGGGTGATGAATGGAAAACCACCTTCAAAACCATGTTTGGTTTGTATGAGTGGTTAGTCATGCCTATGGGTCTTTCGGAAGCACCGGGCACTTTTATGTGCCATATGAATCATGTCTTTCGCCCTTACATTGGTATATTTGTTGTGGTTTACTTCGATGACATTCTTGTGTTTAGCAAATCTATCAAAGAGCATGTCACACATGTCCGCACCATTTTGCAAACTCTTAGAAAACAGCGCCTCTATGCTAATATGGAGAAATTCCTTTTTGGTGTTGATAAGCTCGTTTTCTTGGGTTTTATTGTTTCTTCTAAGGGTGTTCATGTTGATGAGTCCAAGATCAATGCTATTAAGACTTGGCCGCAACCAACCAACTTGCATCAAGTGCGTAGTTTTCTTGGCCTTGCGGTTTCTACCGTTGCTTTGTGAAGGATTTTAGCACCATTGCTTCACCTTTGCATGCTTTGAGCAAGAAGAATGCGACTTTTGTTTGGGGACCATCCCAAGATACCGCATTCAATGAGCTTAAGAATTTGCTTACTCATGCTCCCGTGCTTGCTTTACCCAACTTCGACAAGCCTTTTGAGATTCATTGTGATGCTAGTGGTAATGGAATAGGAGGTGTGGTAACGCAAGAGAAGCGCTCCATAGCATACTTTAGTGAGAAACTTTCCGGAGCGCAACTCAATTATCCCATCTATGACAAAGTGCTATATGCTTTAGTCAGCATTTTGCATGAATGGGAACATTACCTTCGTCCCCATGAGTTTATCATTCATACTGATCATGAGACTCTCAAGTATCTTAAGGGACAAACCAAGTTGAACAAGCGTCATGCTAAATGGAGTGAATTTATTGAGTCTTTTCCTTATGTCATCAAGTACATCAAGGGTAAAGAAAACATTGTAGCGGATGCTCTTTCCCGCATATGCATGCTTGTTACACAACTTGAGTTAGATGTCATTGGCTTCGAGCATATCAAAGACTTGTATGAGCATGATGCAACTTTTGCTACTCCTTATACATCTTGGGAACGCTATTACATCAAAGATGGATATCTTATGAGAGCTGACAAACTTTGCATCCCAGAGTCCTCTCTTCGTTTGTTGCTTTTGCAGGAATCTCATGGAGGAGGATTAATGGGACATTTCGGACGCGACAAGACGTTCGCCACGCTCTCGAAGAACTACTTTTGGCCAAAGATGTTTTGGGACGTCAATCGTTTCACCAACCGATGCTCTACATGTCGCAAAGCTAAGTCCAAAGCTCAATCTCATGGCCTCTATATGCCTTTACAAATTCCATACCAACCATGGGAAGACATTAGCATGGACTTTGTAATTGGTTTTCCTAGGACTCGAAATGGGAAAGATTCCATATTTGTCGTTGTGGACCGTTTCTCAAAAATGGCACATTTTATTCCTTGAAACAAGATAGACAATGCTTCACATGTTGCTAATCTCTTCTGTAGGGAAATGTTGCGTCTCCATGGTGTGCCAAATACTATTGTCTCGGACTGCGACGTCAAGTTCCTTAGCTACTTTTGGAAGACCCTATGCACCAAGGTCGGAATCAAGCTACTTTTCTCCATGGCTTACCATCCTCAAACCGACGGCCAAACGGAGGTGACCAAGCTAACACTCTCCGCTCTACTTCGAGTATTCATCAAGAAGAACATCAAGGAGTGGGAGGAGTGCCTACCTATCGCCGAGCTCACCTACAACCGAGCAAGACACTCAACAACCGGCAAGTTCCCCTTTGAGGTCGTCTACGGATTCAACCCATTGTCACCATTGGACATTCTTCCTCTACCACTCCAAGAGCGCATCAATTTGGACGCAAGCACACGAGCGACCCATCTCAAGAAGGTGCATGAGGATACAAGAAACACAATCGAGCGTCAAGTACAATGCCTTGCGACGAAGCTCAATGTCAACAAGCAACCTATGATATTCAACATTGGAGACCTCGTGTGGCTACACCTTCGCAAGGACCACTTTCCCCAAGAACGCAAGTCCAAACTTCGACCACGCGTGGATGGACCATTCAAGGTGCTTGCACGCTACAACAACAACGCATACAAGATCGACATCCCTCGTGACAAGTACTCAGTGAGCGACATCTTCAACATCAAAGATCTCTCACCCTACCATGGTGATGAGGATTTCGATCCGAGGACGGATCTTCCCCAAGGGAGGGGAGATGATGCGAAGCATTCCAAGGTCATCCCCATGGACGCACCTACACCTCCAATGACACCACTTGGACCAATGACACGAGCCCAAGCCAAGGCTATCGAAGATAAGGTGAACCCACTCTTCTCCGAACTCCCACTTTCTATGCATGAGACATGGCTACTACCTATGTCCGAGGTGTTGTGCATGATTAGGCACCAAGAGGGCCCTCCCGAAGATGCGCATGAAGATGTACAAGTCCCCAAGTCCACGGATGAGGAGAACCAGCGGAAGGAGCCAAGGGTATCCCCCAGGCCCCGGACATCCAACCAAGGCCCCAGACATCCGGCCCCTAGAGCGTCATCCACTTCAGCAGCACAACTGCCAGAAGCTACAGGCCCCGGACATCCGGCCCCGACAGCCCGGACATCCATCCTCTCCTGAGCCCCCGGACATCCGGCCCCCGGCCCGGAGATCCGGCCCCTCCGAACCCGAGAGCGACAAATGCCACCAATCCAGCCCGGACATCCGGGGCCCCAGCCCGGACATCCGGCATCGCCTGAAAGCCCGGACATCCGGCCCGACCAGCCCGGACGTCCGGCCTCCCTGTCTGCGCATAGTGAAGGGCCGAGGCCCGTGTATCCCTTCTCCCCCCTAGACTATTTATACTCCACCCCGTACAACTTTCTAGGGTTAGCATTGGTTTAGCTCATTTTAGATATTGAGCATTGCTCATCCACATCGGATCTACTCCACGAGAGAGACCGCGGCCTCTTCGGAGAAGATACCTTTGGATACAAGTCCTCCTTTTGGAGAAGAACTTCAAGACCTCCTCACGGAGAAGACCGGTTACCGTGTATCGTCCCTAGTTGATTGTGGATCGTGTTTCTTACTTTATGTACTCGAGGATCTAGCACATGTGTGACTATTTCTTGTTTGTTGAGTGATTCTCTCGTGTTTCCCCTTGTGATTTCCCTTGTTTTCCACTCGTGTTCCTTGTTTTCTTCATGGGGTCCGCTCCTTTCGTGAAAGGTCGGCCGATTAGGGTTCTACCCTACATCAGGTTTGGGCCACCGCGAGGTGTAAAACCCTACTCCTGCTTTGGTGGATTGATGATGGATGGTGGTGGAAACGCATCGCTCTAGCCCGGCAGGGTCGCCTCAGGGTAAGAGCAGCTACGCGCGCATGAGTGTACAAGGGTCTGAATCCATTCTCTGGTTGCCATGGGCCTCCTTTTATAGATTTAGGGGTCACAATAGTGGCAGATCAGTCATTACGCACCAATTAGATAGCAAACAGTGCTATCATACCTAACTCTGTAGACAGGACAGAGCGCATTAAATGCGCCGCTTAGTGTCACATCAGAGCTTGCCCGGCAAGCCTTGCCGGGCTGTTCGGCCACCTTCTCTCCTGTCTATGTGACACGTCACTGGACGAGTGTCATTTGAAGGTGATTTCTGTAGGAAGTGGCTGCCATGTGGCGAAAAACAGCAACTTGGTCACTTGGAGGCTTGACACCACACCGATTAGTGACTTGCGTCGCTGTGAGGTGGTGCAGTGGAGCCTTGGCGGGGTAGTGCGCCCCTGTAAGCCCCTGCAGGACTGCGGGGATGGCCTTGCTAGGCTCGCCTGCCTAGTAAGGGAGGTTTCCCCTTAGAGGTATCTTGCTTCTCTAGCTTGACTTGGTCTTCTTGATCTGCACTCTAATTCTTCAAAGAGCCGATCTCTTATGCTTGGTTTGGTCTTGGATGTTGTAATCTTGATCTTAGGCCTGTGCAAGGTCTAGGCAACAGACCCAGGGTTTGTTGAACTGACAGCAGATATCGCATGGGCAGTTTTAGCCAGGTTCGGGCCACCGCGTGGTGTAAAACCCTACTCTTGCTTTGGTGGATTGATGAGGTGATGTAGGGTAGAACCCTAGTGGCCCAATCTTTCACGAAAGGAGCGGATCCCGCGAAGAACACGAGGGGAAACACGAGGGGAAAATCACGAGGGGAACACAAGAGAACACTCAAACCAACAAGTATGATCACACATGTGCTAGATCCATGAACAAAAAGGGGAAGATACACGATCCAAAGTCAACAACGGACGATACACGGTAGCCGGTCTTCTCCGTGAGGAGGTTTTCATGTTCTTCCCTAAAGAGGAGTCTTGAATCCGCTTGGGGGATCTTCTTCGATGGAGGCTCGAATCTCCGAGGAGAAGGTAACCAAGTGGATGAGCAAAGCTCTCACACAAAATATGAGCTAATCCTTTTGCTCACCCTAACTAGGAGGAGGGGGAGTAGTGTATATAGTCTAAGCCATGAAGGGGTGAGTGGGAAAGAGGGATACATGGGCCTTTGGTCTAACCAGGCAGGCGTCGGATGTCCGGGCTGGGGGCAGGATGTCCGGCTGTTGGCGAGACGCCGGATGTCCGAGGCACTGGCCGGATGTCCGGCCTGGCGGTGGCCGAATCTGTTCTTCTCTGGATAGGCATCGCCGGATTTCCAGGGTTGGTCGCCGGATGCCCGGGTGTTGCTGAGGCGCCGGATGTCCGGGCTGGCGCCGGATGTCCGGCCGCTGGAGCTCTTGGCCTTCTGTTGGTGCAGATCCTGGGCGACTGTAGCATCAGCAGCTCCGTCTTCTTCCGTCGTCGCTTCCAGGCTTCCCTCGTGGGTGGTGTAGTTGTACCTTGGCGCTTGCACTCCTCCTCGCCGTCTGTAGTGTTCCGACAATACCTATGCATGCACACGAGTGGAGTGTCAAGTAGTATACCATCCTCGAAGGGGTCAAGTGAGCACGTGTAAAGGAGATGATTCACCTTTGGGTATGTGAAGTAGATGTCGCACGGGTCACTCACCAAACGGACTCTTGAAATGGTGATGTCCATAGGATGCTCCGCATCATCTCCCCTCCCTTCGGAAAGATCTGACCTCGGATCGAAAACCAAATCACCATGGGAAAGAGATGGCTTCGCCTTGTAGAAGTGGACGTTCACCAAGTAGTTGTCATCTTGAAGCTTGAAATGGGCACTCTCCAATGTCACGCCATCTTGTGATTCCATCAAAAGGAGTAAGGACAACAAACACTTGGAAAAACAAATGTGGTTAGCGTTAGTGCAAAACCAAGCATTCAAGAGGTGAGTCACCAAACAAGTGTCGTCATCATGCAAAGCATATGGTGTGACAAAGGATTGTGACATGGCATGTAAGCATATTGTGACATCCTGGTTTTTGCCCTCTCTTATTTGTTTGAGTTTTCATTTGAAATCTTTTGAAACATGGAGTTTTTGAATCTTTTCATTTGGACTTAAACACTTGGGCATCCTTGGCTTTCACCCAAGTGTTCATGTCTCTCCCAAACCATCATTTCACTTCTGATCTTTGGAATATTTTTCTTAAATGAAAATATTCATTCTCTCTGTAAAACCCTAAGCCAAATCTGTTTGCTCCAAAGCAACCCTAAATTTTATGGCTCGGAAAATTCTAAGATAATTCACAAATATTCTAGGGACCCTAGGGCACCTCCCTAAGCTAAAATATTTCATCACTTTTTGGAATATTTTTGCTATAGAAAATCTTTTCTGTTCTAGACAAAAATGGTGGTTTCTACAACAACTACCATTTTACTTGCTCCATTTGACCTGATCTTTCTTGTGCTTATTTACCTTAGTAACTCTAAGCTAGCCTCCAAAGCACAGCTTCAAACTCCCAGCCATTTGACCACAGTAACATCACAAAGTTACTATCCAGAAACTTACCAGACTTGTAAAATTTTCTCTACTGCACCTGGATCCAAACCAAACTGTGGTAAACTTCAAAACCACCGCAAACAACATGCCAGACATGATTTTTGGACGAAGGCTCGCCTGAGGAGAGAGTTCGCACGGTGACCACGCGTGTCCATGATGCCAGGCATGCGTGTCGACGCGCTCTGGGAGCCGCCGAGCGCTATGTTCGCGCATGCTCGCTTCCCTCGCCTGCCAAACCTTGCCAAAACTCGCCACCATCATCGTCTCGACACCCTTAACTCCGCCCTGGCACTCGCCAATGCCGGAGCTCGCCGCAACGAGCACGGGCAAGGTCCGGCCAGCCCAACAGTGCGGAGCGCACTGTGCTTGTCGTCACCCCCTTGATCCTGTGCTCATCTCCGCTCGGCCACAGTGGCCGCGTGACCTCCGTCACTTTCTCCCCCTCTCACTGATGCCGCTCGTCACCGAGCGCCGTGGACAAGTGTCCACCGGTGGAGCCCGAAGCACCCTTGCCGCTCGCCTATATATAGAGCCCCTCCCCAACCTCCTTGGGCATCCTCCAGCACTCACCCACACTCCACGGTCGAGTAGGAAGCCATAGCCCGGCCGGGCAGGCCTTGGGCCGCCGTCCCCGAGCTTGAGCTCGCCGGCGATCCCCTCTAGTCGCCGCGGCAGCTCCAGCCCCTCCCAGGCCAGGGCGGCCTCTCCAGGGCCTCCGCCTCTCTTCGGTGAGGCTGTCTCGCCTGCTCGGAGCCCCTGGAGCGGCCTCTGCTCGCCGGCTTCCTCGACTCCGACGACCTCCTCATTCTGCCTCCACTCGCGGCCTAGATTTCGACGCCGTCCGACCACCCCTAGCCATGCTATGGGTACGGGCAGGTGCGTCTCGACCTCCTCTTGCCATCCCTCCCTCTCATTTTGGCCAAAGAGCCCTCGTCGCCGGCGAGAGCTCCGGTGAAGCCGCGGCCGTCTCTGTTTTTCTCTCCCTCTTCCCCCACCTGACTAGCGGGGCCCGATAGTCAACCACTCAATACGCGCGCGAAGCGGTATGAGTGGTGGCGCCCCTGGGCTTTACGCCTTCGATGTCACCCCCAGTCTTTTTCCTTTATTCAAATTCATTTGAATTTACAGAACACTTCAAACTATTATAACTATTTAACCATAAGTCCAAATGAATTGATTCTTTTTGCATTGTGTTCTTTGGAAGGAAATCTAACAGCTCACCAAAGATGAGATTTGTCTGAGCTGTTTAGAATTTCTGGTGAATTTCATAACTGTTCTTGATATTTTCTTTTTGTGCTTAAAATTATTTTCAGAAGGTGAGGCTTGTCTTGAGGATCACCAGGAGGCTTGTAAACCTCATCTGCACTAAGGCAAGCCACAACAACATTTTTATGATGCCATTTCAATATTTGTGATTTTCTCACTTGAATGAAATGATTAATCCATGCATTTAAATAATTATTGAGTTATTTGTATTCTGTTAAATGTTGGATAGTTGTTATGCCTGATTTACAGAATAGTTGAAACTAGTTTAGTGGATAAAGCAAGTTAAGATTTATTTGAGGTGATGTTAGAAATAATTTTGTTATGCATGGTAGTTATTGTAGCTATATTTTTGCCTTCCTGAAACTGATAAAGATTTGTTAGAAAATATTCGGTTCAATATTCTGTTAAATCATATTACTTGTTTTACACAAAGTTTGAACTTAATTTAGTGATAAAGGAAGTAAGAATTGTTGATAGTAAAATCTTTTGTTATGCATATGAAAAAGTTATCTGAGAGTTTTCTTGCGTAAGAATTTAATGAAACTTGTTGCAAAATATGTTGGTTCAATTGTGAGTCATTTTGAGCTAGTAGAGTAACGTGAGTTGTTGATGGTTATGCTTGGTGTAAAGATGGCATCGGTCATGTTTTTATGATGCATGTGTTTTTTTGCATTTCATGGCATGCTATGACACCGTTCATTGTTAGTTTAAAGTTGAAACTGAAAATAAGTCAACTTGAATACACCGTTGATTGGGTCATGGTGCCGCTGAATCAAGTTCTTTCCAGTGCAACCACATTTGCCTTTATGGGGGGCCTTGATTCGGTCCATTGACACGACCTCTGGTCGGTGCCTCCATCTAGGGAAGGTTATGTCGTGTTTGCCCTGGCCCGGCAAGCAAACATAATCTTGTGTGCTCGTTGATGAGATTATGGTACCGAGTCCCCAAGTGGGAGTGTCCCAGAGTGGGAGTTTGACCACGACGGTGGTCGGGGTGTGTTTGGTAGACACGGGGCCACCCAGGACCAGCCCGTTGGGGATTTGGGTCAGAGTGGCCGGGAGAGTGCTCTGGTAATGGAGGGGTTTTGTCGGAATGCCGTTGGTCAACCCGAATGGGAGTGGGAGGCCATGGGTTCCGTGGTGTGGGTACAGTGTGCTACCTCTGCAGAGTGTATAATCTATCGATAGCTGCGTCCACGGTTACAGACACCTCGTAGTAGGTCCCACCATGAGTCAACGAATAATAAAAATTGCACACTAAGCTGTAAAACTTTGCATTGTCGAGGATGGCAGAAAAGCCATCGAGGAATTTGGGACCTGATATTGGTCGTGGTTGTGATCGCCGTAAGGATCACGAGTCATGTTGGTAAAGACCACGTTGGTGGTGTGTTGTACCACATTGGTGGTGTGTTTGTGATCTGAGGATGATCACGGTTGGTCAGTTGTCCCAAGGGACGCTCAAGCATGATCACAGCATGTTGACATATAGTGTTGCATTTTAATTGGTTAAATATCATGATATTGTTTGTCATTATGATTATGCTTGTTGTGAGCTTGCAAGTACATTTAATGTACTGACCTGGCGTGTCATGCCAGATTTCAGGAAAGTCTCGTTGGAAAGGAGCGCTGTTCGAGTCTAGATCGTGTCCACATCGGTGTCCCTGTGATATGGAGCTTCCGCTACGATGTTATTCCGCTGCCACGTAGTTGTTTGGATCGAGGCCCCTTTATGTTCACTAAATAATGTACATATTGTTCAGCCACACCGAGCGTGCCGCTTGGCCTCGACCGCTGTTGTAATATGAACTATGTTCCGCTAGCCTCAATAAAGCGGTTGTTTTCTGTACCAATATGTTGTGTGTTGCCAGAAGACATGGTCTCTGGGCTGGCAATGCGGGGTAAACCGGTCGATCTGAGCCGGGGTGCCACACATATCAATCGAGCACAATCAAAGATATCATGGGGACAAGCATGTAAATGTGAGGTAGTGATGCAAATATGTGTAACAAGAGAATAAGCATCTACCTCAAAGTCATAGCAAGCATGGGACATAAGAAGCATTCACAACACCAATGAAAGGTCTATGGTAGGCATAAGAAGCATTCACAACACCAAGTAAAATGAAGTGTCTAAACACATGGGTCAAGTGCAAGAAAATCCAAGCATAATGTGCATGCGGTGTAGTGAATATTCTTTGGCACTCAACACAATGGAAAGAGCAATTGTTCATCATGTGTGAAGCAATCAAGGCAACCATGTAGCAATCAATGGGACATGGCATATGTGAAGTGATGACATTTTTGCAACCAAACATATGATAGGAGCAAGTAATCCAAGAATTGGATGCAACACACAAGGCATATATATCATGATGCATGTAACGGTGAAAATGACAAGTCGAAGCAAGATCTCTAACATGTGTGCAATCAAGTGGTCCAAGATGAACAATAAGTCTCATGGTGCAAGCAACACAAGTAGTATGATCCGTAATATCCACACTCAAGAAAGATGTCACCTTGTAGGTGTGTCCTTGTGCGTCCTTCACAATGCCGAAGTGGTATGAAAGGTGGTGTAGAAGCGAGTCATAGTTGAATGTATGTGGCTCGCTCTCAAGAGCTCGAATGGTCAACTCACGTGAAGCGGAAGTCGACACAAAGTCCAAGTATCTGACACATGCACACAAGAAAGCAAAGAATGTATGTGCATGGTAGATAAACACATCATCCATCATGATGGTTCTCTTCTTTTGCACATAACCATTATAAGCACAAGTGCATGAATAATATGATGCAACAATGGCAATATTCATGGCACAAGGTATATGGTGCAAAGAAGGAAGGCAAGCATGCTTCACAAGAAATATGTCAAAATCTCCAAATATATGCGAGAATGCTATGGGGGCAATCTCATTAGCAAGACTAAAATCGTTGGTGCACTCAATACATGGGAAATCATCTAGCATGATAGAGGCAACACATGGAGATATATGACAAGAAGCAATAACAATCATATGCAAAGCATGTAGATGGTTGTCATCAACCGCATGAAGGGAGCAAGTTTGAGTCATCGGAGATGCAACAAGGCAAGCAAACATAGTAATCAAGTTGTGCAAGCTAGTAATGCGAAGATGCAACACACTAGAGGAAATCATGGCAATGATGTCATGTGAGTAAATAATAGGAATAGGCAATGCACATGACATGTCGCAAGCACGAACACAAAGCAAACATGGCAATAACAAGCAATATTGAATGGGGCACAAAGCAAACATGGCAATAATAGCAATATCTCAACCAAGCTTGCAAATACACATACTAGTATGAAAATCAATCATCATGTGTAATGCAAAGCATGGGTCACGAATGCATGGCAAAGGCATAGTAATGAACATATCATGCAAAGTGAACATGGCAAGATGGGCAAAGGACATATAATGGACAATAACCCATAGCCAAGTGAGGGTCATGTAGAAGAAATGCGCGAAGTCTTTGTGTGGCGGTGGGAAAGACACTCCATGGGATCCCAAGTCATCATTGCTCTCTAGAGCTCATTTTTTCAACTCGTGGGATTGCGAGGTTGACAAGAATTCGTGGGTACCTACACAAAAGAGACACAAATGAAAGAGATTGTGTGTATGTGGTAAATGTACACATCATCCATCATGATGTGTATGTGCATGTGAGAGTTAGCACAAGATAAGCATCGCTCAAAGAAATTTGATGCATGGTATAAGAACATGTCATCCTGATAAAGGTGAGGGGCCTGATCTTTCGATGAGATGGTGGCTATCGTTTTGTTGGAAGTCGACTTTGACGATCCGACTACGAACGTGCGAGGACATCGCGCCTTAGCAATCTCTAAACCAACTCCGAGAGGTTATTGACCACGCCGGAGCACGATCAACCTGACCACGAGGGTCTATTTCCTGCAAGCAATGAAGAACAAGCAAGAAATTGAAATTGCAATCTGGATATTGCAAATATAAGAGGAAAGCTTTATTGCTGAAGGTGGGGTTCTGTGACGTCTTGGTATGGTCGTTGGAGACAAACAAAGTACGCGAAGTTGCAGCTATGGTGAACTTTTAATCTAAACAAAACCCAAAGTCTAAACGATGCCCTAAGGGCTGAATATATGGAGGAGAGAGGGGGGAATTTCGTGGCCCTTGGAGGTGGGGTCCGAAACCAACCCTAACTCTTGTTTCCCCACACATATGGACTCTAAAAATAGCCTATACTTAAGTATTTCGAAAATACATGGGCCTGGCCCAATAATAAGGTGACGCAGCACCTAGAATAGCCTCTGGACGAAATTTATTTAGTGGCATCTTGTATATTTCGTCCAAGGCTTCATCCACTCCTTGTGGTGGCTTCAAAGTCCTGAAATCATCACTTGTAACTCTGTTCTGGATCCCCTTGCGCATGCCATCGTCTCCATGCTTGGTCTTGCTCTCGTGTTCATCCCTCTTACCCATGCCAGGCCCTTCATTTCTAAGCAAAACAAATGTATCCAATTTAGGAAGTATCATATTCTCATGAACATCAGAATCATTACCAAGAAACGAAAGTACCTGATAATTTAATTGGCGTGCGCGAGCTCTAGTAATTGGTCCAGTATGTATACCAGCAGGGGATGTGGTTGTAACAATGGTATTGATGTCCTCATCACATCCATCATGAAAGAATAGTTACTGTGTATAACACGATGGGGACACGAATTGAGAATGCAAGTATGTGGCACATCAATAGCATGTTTATTCATGGGAAGCATATGGTGCACACAAGTATTGGGATCATGCAATGAATGGGATGAATCAAAATCTCCTAAATGTATGAGGAAACTATGGGGGTCTCCTCATGAGTAATATTGGAAACATCATATGGAGAAAATGGACAACATCCAAAACAATGCATATCCGAAGCTAGGTGGTCATGGCATGCCATATGAGATAACTGATGCAAAGGGAGCATATCAATATCATCACAAGAAAAACAAATGCCAATATCCATGGCCTTGTCATATATGCCATATGTGCAAATTGGGTTCATTTTAATGGCATATGCATAGTCACTATGAAGAGATTGCAAATATGACATATGATTGATCTCATGCATAGCATATGACAAGTCAACCGGATTGGCAAACATGATGTGACCAAGAGAATTAGCACAAGAAATCCTATGTAACATGGCATCACAACTAATAGACTCCACATGGCAATCATCATACTCATCATAAATGGGTAAATTATCGCATGGGGAAGTCACACTAGCACGAAGCATGGAAATAGGTTGATCAACATCATGCAAGCAATCAACGTCAAGAATGTCCACTAGTGGGACTAGAGCATCACCTTCAGCTATGTTACCTTTGTCATTCCACTCATGTGGTGTAGGTGAGGTGGGCAAGACCGAATGGTGGTCATCTTCATCTTGATGGAACCATGTGGGTGGTGCATCACATTCCACCATGGCCATCGTCTTGTCCAAAGGTAGGACGAAGTTGTCGAGAATCAGTGCGTCATCATATAAGGGACATAGCACCAAATGAGAAGACACAATAGAGGTAGAGGTCAAGTCGTTAGTGTTGAAAGTGGCCTCACATGACCTATCAACTATCTCACTCTCTCTATGTGGTGGTTCACTCACTCCCTCAAAATAGGTGCACTCAAACTCACATATGGTGGAGTCACTCATCTCACTCAAGTGGTGGGGGTTGTGGCTCTCCTCACATGTGAATTGTGGCAACACATATATGGGGCTAATGGTGAAGTCACTCTCAGTCCCAATATGGTGGCACAAGTCACTCAAGTCATCATACGTCGCTGTGGTCAAAGGGAAAATCCCATGCTCAACCATCTCGTTGTTGTCGCCGTGGATGAAGGCCGAAGATGGCACATCATCCTTGCTCTCCACCTTGTCGCTCGCCTCCAAAGCTTGCTCCTTGAGGTTCTCCGTAGTCGTACTTGTTGCCGCACCTTCTTGAAAAAGAGTCGAAGTAGACTCGGCATCATCATTGCCACAAAGAGGGATGGCGGTGAAGTCGAACTTAGGAGCATCGTCTTGGAGCTCGTCGGGCTTGGACATCTTGGTGGTACTAGCCTCATGCTCGTTCTCATGGAGGTTGGTCGTCGCGAAGTGAGCTTGGGTGGAGAAGATTTGGCCTTCATGAGTTCTTGTTCTGCTTTGAGAGCACCAATGTAGTTGTCATCGAGGGACTTGTAGTTATCGAGGAAGATTGTCTTGGAGATGTCGTTGTGTAATTCCATCATGAAGTGGAGCTTCATCAAAATGGGGTCATCCATGCCGGCTCGTCGCAAGGCTTTCTTCATCTCCTTGAAGTACTCGTCGATGGACTTAGATCCTTGGATGGTGTCTCCAATTGGCGTTGAAGTTGTTCCATGTAGGTTGGGGGCACGAACTCATGCCGCACAGCTCTCATCATCTTGGGCCAACTCATGTCGTAGCTCTCCGAAGGTGCGTGAAGCCACCATGTGGACGCGTAGTCGTGGAAGTTCCTTGTGGCGCACTTCACTTTATCTTCGGGAGGAACTGGATGTAGCTTGAGGTAGTCGTCCATCAAATGCTCCCACTCGAGATACTCCTCGGGTTCTAGTCCCATAGAAAGGAATCTCATGGTCGATGTCGAGGTCGTAGTAGCTCGTGGAAGTCGTGCACTTGAGCTTGGGGAGCTTCTCTTGAGGTGCTTGTGGGCGAAGATGTCGTATGTCCGTAGGCGAAGATGCCTTGAAGTCTCTTGGCGAAGATGCTAAGGGCGATGGTGAAGTCGTTGAGCAGTTGTTGGTGTTGAACTCTTGACCTTCACGTTCATGGCGGTGATGGTGTTGATGCCGATGTGACCTTGCCGGAGATGGTAGCTCGGAGGCATGTGCTCTTGAGCGTCTTCTCGAAGATGAGGAAGACCGCTTGTAGGACTTGATGAGGGCTTTGATCTCCTCCATTTGAGCTTGCATCTTGGCGTCGGTGGAGTTTTGCATGGCATTGAACTCGTCGTTGTTGTTGTAGACCGAAGATGAAATGCCTTGCCTATCCATCACAAGACTCGAGCAAATATGAGTGGGAGAAAGAGAAGAACGAATACCAAATGTACCTTGACCGAAGTTGAAAGTGGATCAATGATCACTCCAATGTGGACAAGGAAATAGCACAATTGGTACCAATTCTTGTCGGTTTCTCACACCTACAAAAATAAGGCTTATGGTGGAGCTCGGTGAGGATAGTGGCACAAAATTTGATGCAAAATGTTAGCAAGAGTCGATAATGTTGAAAGAGATTCACAAATTCTCAAGTGTAACAAGTAGACCAATAGCTATATGGCACACGGAAACACACACACGGATAGATAAATGGGGTCGTGCAACCAAGGAGGAGCACAAAATGTGGAATCCACAGAAGACGCTCGTGTTGCACAACTCAAGAGAGATGCTAGCACGATTGCTCTATAGGAGGATACGACACTTGTGCACAACCTATAATATGCAAAATGTATGAACTTTCTATCCCAATTAGGCTATGTATCTATGGCTCCCGGTGTTATGATCCAAGATGATCTTATATGCAATGTGGTATGATGCTATGGCACTTGCTTACAAGCTTCTTTGCTTTTTCTCTTTTGCTTAAAAGCTTTATTCTGTTTTTTATATGGCCACTTTGCAAAATGCAGAAACCAAGATAGCTATTGTGTATATGCGGGAATAAACTTGAGGCACAAGGGATGATATGATACCGATATGATATGGTATGTATGCAATGTATGGTGTAGATCACTAATGTGCACAAGTAACGTTGCCGGCAATACTCAAATGGGCAAGTAACGCAAAATGGGCTATGGGTTAACAATGCAATGGCAACGGAATATACAATGGAGGGATACCACGATACCGAGATGATATGGAGGTTACCGTCCTTGGCGATGATGAGTGGTGGTGATCTTGATGGAGATACCAAGATGTTGGTGACTCGTCCCTAAGTAGCCGAAACACCTTAGGAAACGGAAAAACCGCGAACTCAAAATCTCAAATGTCAAATGGTGGTAGCGGGAATGCGGTGGTGGTTTTGTGGAAGTGCAATGATGGGTTATACGACTAGGCAATGCGAAAGTGGAGGGTAAGGTTGGCTATACACGGTGTCGGAGTTGGAAGCACGGTCCCTAAGTAGCCTAAACACCTTAGGAGACACAACTCACAAGACAAACAATATTGGGTTAAGTTAGGGTGGTGGAAGTGTATGGTGGACAAGCCAATGTGGGAGTTATGGTGGTGGTGGTGGTTGATGAAGAAGCAATCGTCCCTAAGTAGCCTAAACACCTTAGGAGACTCGAATGACTACTCAAGCAACCACAAATGCTATAAGGAACAAAATTGGTTAGGTTGCGGAAGTCGGTGGTGGTTATGCGGAGGTTGTGGTGGAAGCCCTAGGCAAAGATGCCAAAGTTCCAAAATTTTGATGGAGTCAAATGCTTATGGTAGTATTTTTTATGGAAGAGGGATGGCAAGAGCTTTTCAACGAGCTAAAGAACGCGAAAATCGGACTCCTGATGAATTAGTTATGGACAAAACGATGAAACGGGGATGGCTGAGATGTCACGGGCCGGACATCCGGGCTCGGGGCCGGAAATCTGGGACCTGATGTCCAGAACCGTGCAGATTTGGTGCTCCAGGAGCCGGATGTCTGGCTTGGGGCCCGGATGTCCGGCCTGAGGCCCGGATATCCGGCCCGACGATTCCAAATCTCGTTTGGGACGGAAATTTTCGAATTGGGGGCGGAAATTGATGATTTTGGGGGCAAAATTGGAGAGATTTCGTGGATGGAAAGTGGGGAAAAGTGGGGATATGCTAGATCCACTTGAAACCAAGCAAATCCATGGATCAAAATCAACAAAACTTCATCAAACAAACAAATCACAAAAAAAATTGGGGGCTATTTTTGGTGGGGATTTTCGAAATTGGGGAAGAACACAACAAAATTAGGCTAGAAAACGAAGAGGGGAGGCTCCGAAATCGTGATCAACGTGGCTCATGATACCAAGATGATGTAGAGTAGAACCCTAGTGGCCCGATCTTTCACGAAAGGAGCCGATCCCGCGAATAACACGAGGGGAAACACAAGGGGAAAATCACGAGGGGAACACAAGAGAACACTCAAACCAACAAGTATTATCACACATGCGCTAGTTCCATGAACACAAAGGGGAAGATACACGATACAAAGTCAAAAATGGACGATACACGGTAACCGATCTTATCTGTGAGGAGGTCTTGATGTTCTTCCCTAAAGAGGGGTCTTGAATCCGCTTGGGGGATCTTCTCCGGTGGAGGCTCGAATCTCCGAGGAGAAGGTAACCAAGTGGATGAGCAAAGCTCTCACACAAAATGTGAGCTAATCCTTTTGGTCACCCTAACTAGGAAGAGGGGGAGTAGTATATATAGTCTAAGCCGTGAAGCGGTTAGTGGGAAAGAGGGATACATGGGCCTTTGGCCCGACTCTGCGCGCAGGCAGGCGCCGGATGTCCGGGATGGGGGCCGGAAGTCCGGCTATTGGCGAGACACCGGATGTCCGGGGCACTGGCCAGATGTCCGGCTTGGCGGTGGCCGAATCTGTTCTTCTCTGGATAAGCATCGCCAGATTTCCGGGGTTGGTCGTCGGATGTCCAGGCGTTGTTGAGGCGCCGGATGTCCGGCCGGTGAAGCTCTTGGCCTTCTGTTGGTGCAGATCCTGGGCGACTGTAGCATCAGCAGCTCAGTCTTCTTCCGTCGTCGCTTCCAGGCTTCCCTCACGGGTGGTGTAGTTGTACCTTGGCTCTTGCACTCCTCCTCGTCTTCCGTAGTGTTCCGACAATACCTATGCATGCACACGAGTGGAGTGTCAAGTAGTATACCATCCTTGAAGGGCTCAAGTGAGCACGTGTAAAGGAGATGATTCACCTTTGGGTATGTGAAGTAGATGTCGCACGTGTCACTCGCCAAACGGACTCTTGACATGGTGATGTCCATAGGATGCTCCGCATCATGAGGGGACCATAGTGGAGATGCAACGCTCTAGCCCGGCAAGGTTGCCTCGGGGGGAGAGCAGCTACGCGCGTACGAGTTTACTAGGGTCCGAATCCTTTCTAAGGTTACCATGGCCCTCCTTTTATTGATCAAGGGGTCACCACAATGGAAAATCAGTCATTGTGTACTGATTAGATAGTGAACAATGCTATCATACCTAACTCTACAGGCAGGACAGGGCACATTAAATGTGCCGCTTAGTGTTACATCGTAGCATAGCTCGGCAAGCTTTGTTGGGCCGTTAGGCCACCTTCTCACCTACCTGTGTGACATGTCTATGGACGGGTGTCATTTGGAGCTAATTCACTTAGGAAGTGGCTTCCACGTGCCAAATGATAGCCACCTAGTTACTCGGGGGCTCGACACCGCCCCGACCGGTGACTTGCGTTGCTGTGAGGTGGAGCGATGGAGCCTTGGTGTGGTAGTCTGCCCTCGTTGTGCCCGGCAGGCCTGCTAGGGTGGTCTTGAGACTTGTCTTTGAGGTAACCTCGACCTTGCCAGGCTCGCCTGCCCGGCAAGGGAGGTGTTTCCTTAGTGGGATCTTGCTTCTTTAGCTTGACTTGGTCTTCTTGATCCGCCCTTCGATTTCTCAAAGAGCTGATCTCTTCTACTTGGTTTGGTCTTGGATGTTGCAACCTTGCTCTTAAGCTTGTGTACAGTCTGGGCAACACACCTAGGGTTTGTTGTACCGACATGGACGAACTGTTATATAAAGCAAAGCACTCCTAAGGACACATGAGAATCATTGTCGAGTTAGTTTTCATCATGCTTGTATGATTCACGTTCATTACTTTGATATTTTGGTATGTGGGTGGACCGGTGCTTGGGTGTTGTCCTTACTTTGACAAGCCTCCCACTTCTTATTAACCCCTCTCGCAAGCATCCGCAACAACGAAAGAAGAATTAACATAAATCTAACAATAGCATGAAACATGTGGATCCAAATCAGCCCCTTATGAATCAACGCATAAACTATGGTTAAATCTCCTGTCACTCTAGCAACCTATCATCTACTTATTACGTCCCAATGCCTTCCCCTAGGTCCAAATCATGGTGAAGTGTCATGTTATCAGGACCCCGATCCTAAGTCACACCGATCTAGCATGTAACACGTCATATCCCTTTGCGGCCTCACGCAAGGTATTCCCACGGGTGCCACCTTACCTGGCCTGGGATAGTTTGCGCCTTTTGGCTCATGTATATGATAGTGTCACTAGAATCCATATGACAGGGAACCCGGGCCGACATGACTAGTCATGAATCCAAAGTGGCACTAACTTACAGGGACAGGCATACATGACCCAACAATGAACGTGATAGAGGCAAAGGTGTCCCGATGTTTCGATGAGATAGATATCGTTTTCTGTGGGAGTCGACTTTGACGAACCGACTACGAACGTGCGAAGACGTTGCACCTTAGAAATCGCTAAACCAACTTCCGAGGGTTATTACCACGCCAGAGCACGATCAACCTGACCATGAGGGTCTATTTCCTACGACCAAACGAAGAACAAGCAAGAAACTGAGATTGCAATCTGGATATTGCGAATAAAAGATGAAAGCTTTATTGATCAAGGTGGGGTTCTGTGACGCCTTCGTCTGGTCGTTGAACACAAACGAAGTACGCGAAGTTGCAACTATGGTGAACTTTAATCTAAACAACACCCAAAGTCTAAACGACACCCTAAGGGCTGTATATATGGAGGAAGAGGGGGGAATTTGGTGGCCCTTGGAGGAGGGCTCTGAAACCAACCCTAACTCTTGCTTCCCCACACATACGGACTCTAAAAACAGCCTACACTTAAGTATTTCGAAAATACATGGGCCTGGCCCAATAATAAGGTGACGCAGCACCTAGAATAGCCTCTGGACGAAATTTATGAAGTGACATCTTGTATATTTTGTCCAAGGCTTCATGTACTCCTTATGGTGGCTTGAAAGTCCTGAAATCATCACTTGTAAATCCGTTCTTGATCCCCTTGCGCATGCCATCGTCTCCATGCTTGAACTTGCTCCAAGGATCATCTTTCTTGTCCAAGCTAGGCCCTTCATTTGTAAGCAAAATAAATGTATCCAATTTAGGCAGCATCATATTCTCATGAATATTAGAATCGTTACCAAGAAACGAAAGTACTTGATAATTCAATTGGCGTGCGCGAGCTCTAGTAATTGGTCCAGTATGTATAGCAGCAAGGGCTGTGGGTGTAACAATGGTATTGATGTCCTCATCATCCTCCCCTTCTTGAACTGAAGTCGTCCTCGACCAAAGCTCATCCTTCTCACCCAAATAAGGCTTCAAATCTGCAATGTTAAATGTGGGACTAACCCGAAAATCTGCAGGCAGCTCAAGTTTATATGCATTATCATTTATTTTATGTAACACCTTAAAAGGATCATCAGCACGTGGCATTAGCTTTGGTTTGCGCAAATTAGGAAATCTATCCCTACGCAAATGTAACCAAACAAGATCTCCAGGACCAAACACAACATGCTTTCTACCCTTATCTCCAACAAGTTTATATTTAGCATTCATACGGTCAATGTTTTCCTTAGTTAACTCATGCATTTTAACATCAATTCAGCAAGTTCTTTAGCATCAAAATTAACCTTCTCCGAAGATGGAAGTGGCAACAAATCAATAGTTGCACGAGGTAGGAAACCATACACAATTTCAAAAGTGCACATCTTAGTAGTAGAATGCATTGAACGATTATAAGCAAATTCAATATGAGGCAAGCATTCTTCCCTCATTTTCTTATTATTCTTCAAAACAGCCCTAAGCATAGTAGACAATGTTCTATTGACTACTTCAGTTTGTCCATCAGTTTGGGGGTGACAAGTTGTACTAAAAAGCAGTTTAGTCCCCAACTTATCCCATAAACATCTCCAAAAGTGGCTAAGAAATTTAGTATCACGATCTGAAACAATAGTATTTTGGCACACCACGCAAGCGAATAATTTCACGAAAGAACAAATCAGCAACGTTAACAACATCATCGCTTTTATGATATGGTATAAAGTGTGCCATTTTCGAGAACCTATCCACGACAACAAATATGCTATCCCTCCCCTTCTTTGTTCGAGGTAAACCTAAAACAAAGTCCATAGATATATCCTCCCAAGTAACACTAGGTACATGAAGGAAATATGCCCTAGAGGCAATAATAAAGTTATTATTTATTTCCTTATATCATGATAAATGTTTATTATTCATGTTAGAATTGTATTAACCGGAAACATAATACATGTGTGAATACATAGACAAACAGAGTGTCACTAGTATGCCTCTACTTGACTAGCTCGTTAATCAAAGATGGTTATGTTTCCTAACCATGAACAAGGAGTTGTTATTTGATTAACAGGATCACATCATTAAGTGAATGATCTAATTGACATGACCCATTCCATTAGCTTAGCACCCGATCGTTTAGTATGTTGCTATTGCTTTCTTCATGACTTATACATGTTTCTATAACTATGAGATTATGCAACTCCCGTTTGCCGGAGGAACACTTTGTGTGCTACCAAACGTCACAACGTAACTGGGTGATTATAAAGGAGCTCTACAGGTGTCTCCAAAGGTACATGTTGGGTTGGCGTATTTTGAGATTAGGATTTGTCACTCCGATTGTCAGAGAGGTATCTCTGGGCCCTCTCGGTAATGCACATCACTTAAGCCTTGCAATCATTGCAACTAATGAGTTAGTTGCGGGATGATGTATTACAGAACGAGTAAAGAGACTTGCCGATAACAAGATTGAACTAGGTATTGGTATACCGACGATCGAATCTCGGGCAAGTAACATACCGATGACAAAGGGAACAACGTATGTTGTTATGCGGTCTGACCGATAAAGATCTTCGTAGAATATGTAGGAGCCAATATGGGCATCCAGGTCCCGCTATTGGTTATTGACCGGAGACATGTCTCGGTCATGTCTACATTGTTCTCGAACCCGTAGGGTCCGTACGCTTAAGGTTACGATGACAGTTATATTATGAGTTTATGCATTTGATGTACCGAAGTTTGTTCGGAGTCCCGGATGTGATCACGGACATGACGAGGAGTCTCGAAATGGCCAAGACATAAAGATTGATATATTGGAAGCCTATGTTTGGATATCGGAAGTGTTCCGGGTGAAATCGGGATTTTACCGGAGTACCGGGAGGTTACCGGAACCCCCCCGGGAGCTATATGGGCCATAGTGGGCCTTAGTGGAAAAGAGAAGAGGCAGCCCAACATGGGCCGCGCGCCCCTCCCCTCCCTTGGTCCGAATAGGACAAGGAGAGGGGGCCGGCCCCTCTCTCTCTTTTCCCCCCTCCGCGAATCCTATTCCAAATAGGATTGGGGGGGGGGAATCCTACTCCCAGAGGGAGTAGGACTCTCCTGGCGCGCCTCTCCTAGGCCGGCCGCACCCCCCCTTTAGTCCTTTATATACGGAGGCAGGGGCACCCCAGAGACACAAGTTGATCCACGTGATCTTATTCTTAGCCGTGTGCGGCGCCCCCAGCCACCATAGTCCTTGATAATATTGTAGTGGTGCTTAGGCGAAGCCCTGCGATAGTAGTACATCAAGATCGTCACCACGCCGTCGTGCTGACGGAACTCTTCCCCGACACTTTGCTGGATCGAAGTCCGGGGATCGTCATCGAGCTGAACGTGTGCTAAAACTCGGAGGTGCCGTAGTTTCGGTGCTTGATCGGTCGGGCCGTGAAGACGTACGACTACATCAACCAAACGCTTCCGTTGTCGATCTACCAAGGGTACGTAGATCACACTCTCCCCTCGTTGCTATGCATCACCATGATCTTGCGTGTGTGTAGGAATTTTTTTGAAATTACTACGTTCCCCAAAAGTACAGGCAAAGGCATATATAAACCATGAGGATTGAGTTGTGACTTAGCTTTTTGACACGTAGTGCAGCGAGCAACAAAACGCTCAACATCTCGTCTCATCTTTGGCCAAAAGAAATTTGTAGCAAGTATATCCTCCGTCTTCTTGACGCCAAAGTGTCCCATTAATCCTCCTCCATGTGCCTCCTACAACAACAAAAGATGAACGGAGCTAGCTGGAATGCATAGCTTGTTAGCACGAAACACAAATCCTTCGTTAAGAACGAACTTGTTCCAAGTTCTTCCTTCTTTACAATTCTGCATTAGATCTTTAAAATCGACATCAGGCACATATTGATCTTTGATGGTCTCCATACCAAATATTTTGAAGTCAAGTTGTGAAAGCATAGTGTAACGACGAGACAATGCATCAGCAATCACATTTTCTTTACCCTTCTTGTGCATAATAACATAAGGGAAAGTCTCAATGAATTCAACCCATTTAGCATGTCTACGATTTAGTTTAGCTTGACTTTTAATATGTTTCATAGATTCATGATCAGTATGTATAACAAATTCTTTGGGCCATAAATAATGTCTCTAAAGTTCGAACAAGAGCATATAATTCTTTATCATAAGTAGAATAATTCAGACCAGGCCCACTCAATTTTTCAGAAAAGTATGTAACAGGTTTGCCATCTTGTAATAACACACCTCCTAATCCAATTCCACTAGCATCACATTCAAGCTCAAAAGTCTTATTAAAATCAGGAAGTTGGAGTAAAGGAGCATCTGTTAACTTATCTTTCAATACCGTGAAGTCTTCTTCCTATGCAGTACTCCAAACAAAAGGCACGTCCTTCTTTGTAAGCTCATTGAGAGGTGCATCAATGGTGCTGAAATCTCTCACAAACGCCTATAGAATCCGGCGAGGCCAAGAAAACTCCTCAATTGTGTGACTGTTTTGGGTTGCGGCCAACTCTGAATAGCTTCAATCTTGGCTTTATCAACTTCAATTCCTTGTGGAGTAACAACATAGCCAAGGAAAGATACCCAGTCGGTGCAAAAGGTGCACTTCCCAAGGTTACCAAACAAACGTGCATCCCGTAGAGCAATAAAAACAACACGTAAATGTTCCAAATGTTCCTCCAAAGATTTGCCATAAATCAATATGTCATCAAAGTAAACTACCACAAATCGTCCAATGAAAGCACGTAAAACTTCATTCATTAATCTCATGAAAGTACTAGGTGCATTAGTTAACCCCAAAAGGCATGACTGACCGCTCATATAATCCAAACTTAGTTTCAAATGTTGTTTTCCATTCATCTCCCAATTTCATACGAATTTGAAGGTATCCACTACGCAAATCAACTTTGGAGAATATTGTAGAGCCACTCAATTCATCAAGCATATCATCTAGCCTAGGAATAGGATGACGATAACGAATAGTAATATTATTAATGCCTCTACAATCAACGCACATACGCGACGTACCATCCTTTTTCGGCACTAAAATGATAGGAACATGATGAGGGCATCAATACCATTGTTACACCCACAGCCCCTACTGCTATATATACTGGACCAATTACTAGAGCTCGCACACGCCAATTGAATAATCAGGTACTTTCGTTTTATGGTAATGATTCTGATGTTCATGAGAATATGATGCTGCCTAAATTGGATACATTTGTTTTTCTTAGAAATGAAGGGCCTAGCAAGGATAAGAGGGATGAACACTGGAGCAAGACCAAGCATGGAGATGATGGCATGTGCAAGGGGATCAACAACGGAGTTACAAATGATGATTTCAGGACTTTGAAGCCCCCATAAGGAGTGCATGAAGCCTTGGACGAAATATACAAGATGCCACTTCATAAATTTCGTCTAGAGGCTATTCTAGGTGCTGCGTCACCTTATTATTGGGCCAGGCCCATGTATTTTCCAAATACTTAAGTATAGGCTGTTTTTAGAGTCTGTATGTGTGAGGAAACAAGAGTTAGGGTTGGTTTTGGACCCCTCCTCCAAGAGCCACGAAATTCCCCCCTCTTCCTCCATATATACAGCCCTTAGGGCGTCGTTTAGACTTCGGGTTTTGTTTAGATTAAAGTTTGCCATAGTTGCAACTTCGCGTACTTCGTTTGTGTTCAACGACCAGACAAAGGCGTCACAGAACCCCACCTTGATCAATAAAGCTTTGATCTTCTATTTTCAATATCTAGATTGCAATCTCAGTTTCTTGCTTGTTCTTCGTTTGCTTTCATTGGGCCGAGGCCCATGTATCCCTTCTCCCCCTAGACTATATATACTCCACCTCGCCAACTTTCTAGGGTTAGCAAAGGTTTAGCTCATGTTTGTGTGAGAGCTTTGCTCATCCACTTGGTTACCTTCTCCAAGGAGATTCGAGCCTCCACCGGAGAAGATCCCCTAAGCGGATTCAAGACCCCTTTTAGGGAAGAACTCAAGACCTCCTCACGGAGAAGACCTGCTACCCTTGTATTGTGCTTAGTTGTCCGTGGATCGTGTATCTTCTCTTATGTATTCGAGGATCTAGCACTTGTGTGACTTGTTCTTGTTAGTTTGAGTGTTCCTCTTATGATTCCCCTTGTGATTTCCCTCGTTTCTCTCCTTGTGTTCCTCGTGTTCTTCACGGGATCCGCTCATTTCTTGAAAGATCGGGCGATTAGGGTTCTACCCTACATCATCTTGGTATCATGAGCCACGTTGATCATGATTTCGGAGCCTCCCGTTATATTTCTAGCCTTGTTTTGTTGTTTTTCGTCCTAACTCGAAAATTCCCCACCAAAAATAGCCCCGATTTTTTTTTGTGATTTGTCGGTGTGTTGAGATTTTGTTGGTTTGGATCCATGGATTTTCTTTGTTTTGAGTGGATCTATCTTCCCATCCATTTCCCCCCGATTTTCCATCCACAAATTCCTCTGAATTTCGCTCCGATTTAACCTCTCCACGCGGTGTTCATCCCGTTCGTCCCCGGATCCAAAGCCCGGACATCCGGCCCGTCAAGCCCGGACATCCGCCCCCCGGACATCTAGCCTTCCACCCAGACATCCGACCCCTGGCAGAAACATCTCCATCCACCGCCCCATTTTCCGTCAATTTATCACCAAATTTTGTTTCGGTGCCCACCATATACCACATATACTTCCGCATACCTCCACCACTTCCGCATAACCCAACCATTTTGGACCGATTCGGTCTCCGACACATTTGCTACTTCGAGGTTTGAGAATTTGAGTTGCGGTACCGTATCCTTTTGTGTTGCGGCTATCTAGGTACGGTTTGACATCGACATCACCGCCGCTCATCTTCGCCACGAATGCATCCTACATCTTCACCGCCGTCCTACATCGTCATCAACAACGACCACCTCGACTACACCTTGGTATTCATGCCACCATTTTGACACCATACTGGAAGCAAGACCGGTAACCTCATCTTGGTTTTGGACATATCACTCCTGCCATTACATTGATAGCCATTATAGCCTTACTCCTTTGCGTTGCATACCCATCGAGACTAGCCATTGAGTATTGCCGGCAATGAGACTTGTGCACATTAGTGATCATACTTCTCATATCATGCATATATCATTGTTGCATATATTGGTATCATCTCTTGTGTCACAAAGTTGTCATCGCATACTCACTTGCTATATCGGTTCGTCAAGCATTGCATGAGAAAAGATCTCAAACATCAAAGAGCCAAACAAGCTTTTAAGGAAAGAGGAAAGATAAGCAAAGAGCTTTTAAGCAAGAACCATAGCATCATACAACATTAAGATTGTCATACTCGATCATCTTGGATCATATCATAGCAACACCTGGCATAGAGCATACTTGGGATAGAAGTCGTTGCATTTTTGCTAAGTAGTTCGTGCACAAGTTCTTGTATCCGCCTATTTTGCAATCGTGCTAGCGTCTCTCTACTGTTGTGCAACAAGAGCATTTTTGTGGATTCCACATTTTGGCTTACCCTTGGTTGCACGACCCCACTTATCTTTTTGCGTGTGTGTTTCCGTGTACCTTATACGCTTGGTCTACTTGTTACATTGCATCTTGCGAATCTTTTCCAACATTATTGAAGCTCACTTACAATTGCATCAAATTTTGTGCCACCATCCTAAATAAGCTCCACCAAAAGCTTTTACTTGTGTAAGTGTGAGAAACCTACAAGAGCTAGTACCAATTGTGCTATTTACTTGTCCTACATTGGAGTGATCCTCGATCCACTTTCAACTTCGGTCAAGGCACATTTGGTACTCGTTCTTCTCTTTCTACCACTCACATTTGTCTTGGAATGATGGATAGGCCAAGTACTTCTACCAACCCACTCTTCATGGACCAAGACGACGACATGAACTCCTTCGTCACCAAGAGTCACCTCTTCGGTGCACAACGTGCTTTGCATCAAGAGCAACAAGCTATGAGTGAACGCATCGACAACCTTGCCGCCGACTTGCGACTTTCCGAGCAACGTACAAGGGACTACTTCGACCACAAGCTCGACGGTCACAAGCAAGAGAATGATGCAAGGATGGACGAGATTCGCGCTTTGTTGCTCAACTGCTCTTCTTCCACTTCAAGAAGGAGCCGTTCAAGCCGACACTCCGACTTCACCCTCTCCGGCTCAAGTACACCGACATCGAACACTCTTCGCCGAGCCGTGCGCAACAATCGTCCAGCAAGCCTCAATCCCCTACGCGACACCGACTCTCAAGAGTGCAGTCAACGTCAAACTCAAGAGGCCTTTGCGCTAGCACGAGAACGGCAACAACAACGACAACATGAAGAGGAAGGGCGAGCGCGTCTACACCAAAATGCTCAAGATGCCGAGGCACAACGTCAAGAACAACAACTTCGTGACGCTCAAGCACTTGCGGCGCAACAAGCTCTACGCGATTCAAGTTGAGCCGTAGCCAACCGGGGCCGAGAAGCCCGTGAACAAGAGGAAGCACTTCACGAAGAAATTCAAGAACGAAGATTTCAAGCTCGCCTGCATCGTCAAGTTCCTTCTCGAGCTCGACAAGCTCCTCCACAAGCACATCAAGAGCAACAAGTTCCTCAAGATCATGAAGACAATGGAGATCCTCCCACTTGATTTGGAAAGCGACGTTGTTGTTGTTGTTGTTGTTGTTGTAGAGGTGCGTTAGGGGCAGCCGGTGGTGGTGGTGGTGGTGGTGGAAGACACGCGAGAAATTCATTAAACTTGTTATCGAGCTTTGTTTCGAATGTCTTTTCCATCCCATCTATCTTCTCCATGGCCTCTTCAAATCTGTTTAGCACATCTTGCACCTGTCCACTCATCATTTGCTGAAATTTATCATGCAACTCCTTATTCGTCATGTTCTCCCAGTTAGTCTCGTCGGCTTGTGATCCTGTCATGGTTAGCAGCAATAGAAACACATAAGAATATGATCCTACAGACTACTAACAAGAGGTGGTGGTGGGTGTCACAAATCCGTCAAGAAAATCTCAAATTCTTACCAGTTCTTACCCAGCAGCAGGCAGTGATCGGCACCCGTCGTAGTCAAAACTCTCAAAGCATGGATAGAGCGATTACCAGGGAAAATCAAACGCACGACGTAGATGTATGTTGATCTGGGAAGGCTTATAATATGGTAGCAAAAAGGGTCAGCAATAATCAATTCAGAGATGCAAAGTTGAATAAACGCTCAACGACGGTACTGTGCTGGTCCTAGGCTAGACCGTGCTAGAGACGCGAGCCTAGAACACTAAGAAAATCACGGCGATGCACGTAAACAAGGGAAAAGCAGACTCTGGAACTTTTTCTCGCTCTATTTTTTTGGCGCTCCTATTTTTTTGCGCTCCTCTTTTTTTGGCGAAAAATCACTATAATGGCGAGCGTCTCAAAACTCATCCCTCATCAAACTGACAGGATGGGCACAATTTTTTTTGACTTTCTTTTTAGAAATCAGGGCGGCGACGACGAAAAAGTGCGACAAAAAATCACTATGATGGCACGTGGCTCAAAAGACTCAGAAAAGCCTAAAAATAGGATAGGGAAAAATATTTTTGGTTTTGGCCTAAAAACTGCCCAGGGGTCTCTAGACTCTTTTTTTCTTTTTTTTTCGAGGCCTACACAGGCAAGGAAACACAAAACGAAAACTAGATGGATCTCGAAAACAAACCTAATATGAAAAGAACTCGGGTTGGTGGTGGACAGGTAGATGTATATGTGGACTCGGATTGGCGGTGGGCAGGCAGATGTATATGTGGACTCGGATTGGTGGTGGACAGGCGGATGTATATGGCAGCGGTAAGGAATATGTTGGTGGTGGTGGTATGTGGTAGGAACGATGACGATGGTGCGGCGGCGGCGTGACAACTTGTGAACAGAACTCGAAACTCTAAAGGAAACTAGACGCTAAGACCAGCAACTAGACACGACGATGCAACCGCAAATTCAACAATGCAAAACCCAAAAAAGATTATGCAAAGCTCAGATTGGTTCGGATATGATGACCTAACCCTAATTATTTTTGGCTTTTTCGTGGACTGTAGGTATGAAGAACAGACTCGATGTAAACTATCAAAAACTGTAAAATCTCACCGAACAACCTGGAAATCTGATACCACTTGATAGAGGGAAAGGTGTCCTGATGTTTCGATGAGATAGATATCGTCTTCTGTGGGAGTCAACTTTGACGATCCGACTACGAACGTGCCAAGACGTCGCGCCTTAGCAATCGCTAAACCAACTTCCGAGGGTTATTGACCATGCCAGAGCATGATCAACCTGACCATGAGGGTCTATTTCCTGCGAGCAAACAAAGAACAAGCAAGAAACTGAGATTGCAATCTGGATATTGCGAATAAAAGATGAAAGCTGTATTGATCAAGGTGGGGTTCTGTGACGCCTTTGTCTGGTCGTTGAACACAAACGAAGTACGCGAAGTTGCAACCATGGTGAACTTTAATCTGAACAAAACCCAAAGTCTAAATGACGCCCTAAGGGCTGTATATATGGATGAAGAGGGGGGAATTTCGTGACCCTTGGAGGAGGGGTCCGAAACCAACCCTAACTCTTGTTTCCCCACACATACGGACTCTAAAAACAGCCTACACTTAAGTATTTCGAAAATACATGGGCCTGGCCCAATAATAAGGTGACGCGGCACCTAGAATAGCCTCTGGACGAAATTTATGAAGTGACATCTTTTATATTTCGTCCAAGGCTTCATGTACTCCTTATGGTGGTTTGAAAGTCCCGAAATCATCACTTGTAAATCCGTTCTTGATCCCCTTGCGCATGCCATCATCTCCATGCTTGAACTTGCTCCAAGGTTCATCTTTCTTGTCCAAGCTAGGCCCTTCATTTGTAAGCAAAACAAATGTATCCAATTTAGGCAGCATCATATTCTCATGAACATTAGAATCGTTACCAAGAAACGAAAGTACCAGATAATTCAATTGGCATGCGCGAGCTCTAGTAATTGGTCCAGTATGTATAGCAGCAGGGGCTGTGGGTGTAACAATGGTATTGATGTCCTCATCAGAATGTGTTGGTCATCAACATATGAACCCCAAGTCGTAGCAAGCTACAAGGACTTAAAGGAACAACACGTGATATTTCCCCGAAGGGACAGACACAGGAACGAAGAAGGACACATGCCGGCCAGCTTAAGTGTTCCGGAGTAGTAGCAAGCTACCATGGCTCAGTGGAAGCACTAGGAGACATTTCCCCACAAGAGTGGCTACCAAGAATAAACAACTAGGTTGTCGGATCGCACACATACCAAGCATTTCAATCATACACACAATATGCTCGATATGTGCAAATACAACATGGCTTCACAACATAACTCCATGACTCAAAGTATTTATATATTAGGCTTCGAGGAGCCAGATATTACAAACATCGGTCTGATGACCCAACATTCAAGTCATACAAGCAAAAAGTACATGTGGAAGCTTATGTTGTCTGAGTATAGACAACTACAAATGAAAAGACTGAGAAGCCTGACTATCTACAAGACCCTCCCAAGGGTACAAGATTGTAGCTGAGGTAACAAGCTAAATGTCGAAGTCCACGCGGAACTACTAGTGAGACTGGAGTCTCTCTACAAAAACATAAATTAAGCAAATGTGAGTACAAATGTACCCAGCAAGACTTACATCAGAACTAGCTACATATGCACCCGTATTAACAAAGGGGATGGTGGAGTTTAACTGCAGCAAGCCAGCTTTGACTCAGTGCCCATCCTATACTACGACTGCTGGTAACTCTTTTGAGGTGGCGCACACGAGTCCACATATTCATCATATCAATACACCACTATGGATCCGCTCCCATCTCCCTATGAGAAGGCCATCCATAGCACTCACGCTTATCTTGCGCATTTTAGAGTATCCACTTCCACTTGTCTATGAACCGTATAGGAAACCCAGAGGTCCTTTACCGTGGACGCGACTATTCGAATAGATCATTTATAACCCTGCAGGGGTGTACTTCTTCACACACGCTCTCGCCATTTACCGCCATGTACACGTCATGTGTCTCGGTGACCTTCAAGCAGAAGCCTAGCGAGGGTGTCGGCCACGACCTGACTAACCACGCTAGTCTCTAGTCCAGGTTTATCGCCTATTCGGGTTCCATCCACAAGGAGATCCGGCCGGGGTGTCGCTCACGGCCCCAAATGATGTGAGCAGGGTTCCCAAGCCCACCCAACGGGCGACGCTTGGTACACCGTGCCACTGCACCTAGTCTGTCCCAATCCCACCTGTACCGAGTGCCACTTGGTACACTAATAGCACTACCTACAATCACCAGAAACTAGTTGCAACCCTGTTGATTAATAAGCCGAGAGGGGCCGAGTTACCGGAACCCAATGTGTGGTAGTAGCTGTTCATGGATCACAAACACAGAACTCAGTTCCTGGGGACGGTTTAAATGAGACAACCCACCATGTACTCCTACATAGCCTCTCACCGCTACATTTACCAGATCATGTTCACACACTTAGTTCTCAACAGTAGGACATGTTCACAACTTTCCAATTCATCCCTGATGAATCAGACCTGACACAACTCTAAGAAATAGCAGGCATGACAAACAAGCATGAATGAGTAGGCACATCCGGGCTCAAACAACTCCTACTCATTCTAGTGGGTTTCATATATTCACTATGGCAATGACAGATCATGCAGAGGAAAGGGGTTCAACTACCGCAACATGTGACAGTTGAATCGCTGTTGTCCTAATCCAGTAAAAGAGAGTAGGAGTGAGAGAGTGGGATTGTATTGGAATGAACAAGGGGGTTCTGCTTGCCTGGCACTTCTGAAGATAGTATAGCTCTTCATCGGTGTCAATGATCACAATGTCGGAACAATGTCCACTAAGAGGGGACAAACACCGGCAAACAAGAGAGAACACAATCAATGCAATGGAACAACACGATGCATGAATGTGACATGGCAATATGTTGTGATTTGAGCCAATGCAGCTAGCAATAATTTAAATGAAGTCCATATGAACCAAGGGTTCATATGCAAACTCCATGTCAAGCATTTAAAATGCCATTATCATGTTTTGATTAAATAGCAAGGTTAAGTTTCTTTATCATGCATGAAACCAGCAGCAATGGATAGACTGGATTTTTCTGATCATTTTTCATATATAATTTATTTCATTCTGAGTTATAGATTATTTTCTATGATTTTCTGAAGTTTATAATTTTTTTTAGAATTTCCTGGTTATTTAAAATAAGCTAAATCCAGAAAATACTTTATTGCATCAGCACTACGTCACTATGATGTTAGCGAGTCAACAGGGCGGTCCAGGTCAAACCTGACCCGTGGGGGGCGTGTGTTAGTGTCTAATCTATCTAACAGAATTAATTAGCACTTGGTTAACACTAAACCTAATTTATTTAGAGGCTTGGGCCTACACGTCGGTGACCCGAGGTGGTCAAACCCCTGGTCAAAAAGGTCAAACCCACCGGCGTTTAACCGCCGGCAAGGGCCGAGAAGGTGGCACGGCTCAGAAATGTGCTACGGGGCCTTGTTTGAAGCATACTGGGTGCGTTGGAAAGCCCTTTCTCCCGCGCGTCAAACAGTGCAGGTGCTGGGTCGCGGGGGGGTCGGAGCTCGCCGGAGTGGAGCCCGCGCCGGCCGCCAGAGCTCGGGTTCGAGCGGCACAGCGCTATGGTGCACTGGAAGATGAGCTGGTGGTGGAGTTGGCTTGCTGTGGAGCTGCTGATCACGTGGTCGTGCTCGGGCGCGAGCTTTGCTAGCTCTGGTTACTACAACAACAAGAACGGCGACGACCGGCTCTCGGCTCCGGTGGAGCCACGGTCTAGAGAGAGCAAATGAGCGCGGGGAGAGACGGGTTCGGTGCAGAGGCTCACTGCGATTGCAACGGAGGCCTCAGCAAGCTCGGGGATGGGCTGATGATGACGGGAGGTCGCCGGCGATGTTGACGAGCCGAGGTTGAAGAAGGTGGCGGTGTGGGCGTTCGGGGGCGTCCGGCGCCGTGTGTGTCCTCGAGGAGGCGTAGACGACGTAGGCAAAGCTCCTGGGCGTGTTGGGGAGGCTAGGCGGGGGCTGTGGCCGCGAAGAACGGCGTCGGTGGCGATGGTGGCGCTCGGGCATGAGGTGCAGAGCGAGAGAGAGGAGGGGATGAGGACGAGGGAGTGGGAGTGGGCGAGAAGGTCCAGAGTGATGGGTGGCGTCGTCCAGACGCATCAGGGCAGCGGCTGGAAGCAAGAGGTGGCACGGCGAGTGGTCGCGCGCGTCGAGCACGCGCCTCTCGTCCGACTGGCTCAAGGACAGGGACGACTGGCACTTGGGCCAGATGGGCCGCGTATTGCTAGGCCGCCAGGTTAGTTGGCCTAGGTAGGTTGGGCTTCTAGGTGAGCTCTCTTGCTCCATTTTGATTTCTTTTCTATTTCTGTAATTTGTTTCTGATTTAGTAAAAATACTCAATCAATTTATTTTCTTCTGATAAATTTTGTAGGGACTAAAAGAATTATTCCAAATCCCCTCACAATTTTTCCAGAATTATTGGAGCAACAGAAATATATTTATAGAATATATTTGCTCCAATTCCAATATAGTATGAATTAATTCAAAGCCCAAATATGTCCTACAAAAATGTGAACCATTTTTGGTAGATGCTTCCACCTTAATCCAGAAATGATGAACATTTTTAAAGGGCATTTTGAGTTCATTGAAAAATATTTTACTTGAACCTGTTTGATTTAGTTGGTGCTAGGTAGACCTGGCCATCCTCCGGGCTGGGCTGGGCCGGGCTTCGGGCCGGGCCTGACCAAGCCCGAGGTAGAAAACTCAAGCCCGAGCCCGGCCCATCACAGCAAAAAACACATCAGGCCTCGGGCCTTGGGCCGGGCCTCTTCAGTAGATGGCATAAACAGTGGGCCCAGGCCTGGCTCGACCTAGGCTTCGGGCTCAAAACCTAGGCCCAGGACCGGCCCGGGAGATGCGTCGGGCCGGGTCGGGCCGGGCTTTTTCGGGCCAGGTGAGGCCGGGCTGTTTGGGCCGGGCGGCCCATGGCCAGGACTAGTGCTAGGGTCTGGATCAGCCCCATTTCAAATTCAAATTGAATTTAAACATGATGCAACACATGACTAGCTAGCCCAGAACATACCAGAACTAGGGATGTGACAACTCACCCCCACTAAACAAGAATCTCGTCCTGAGATTAAAGACGTGGGGTAAGAAGACAGAGGGAACACAAAACTACACAATCTTCACGATCCAAGTTGCACTTCTCGAGGATGCTGATTCATTCCATCATCTTTGTCTTGACGTCTTCCTCTGAGAACTCCATCCAACATGACAATGACAGAAAGAAACTCTATTGGAGTCAATCATCTCAAGGATCGATCAATTCAAGATCGACTCATGGAGTGACACATTGTAACATCTCTTGAGTTGAGACACAAAATACACATCGAGAGCAATGGCAAGAGGTATATGACAACGGTTCGATTGGGTAGGCAAAAATTCCATGCTTAAGATGATGGTGCATGGTTTCAAGATAGCGAGGAAATAACTACCATGATTCCATAGCGGGACACCTTAGGGAAGGTGACTCGTAGAATTACTCCCTTAAGTGGCAAAAAGAATTACTTTTGATATAGAGATCATTTAGACTCTTTATACCAGCCTAAGGCAATCACAATCGATCATATGAAGGAGTTCGAAGAATGACATACTCGGACTAGAATGGATGATGTGGACTACCTTGTTGAAGACAACGCAGTGGATGATTTTTTCTTATCATCAGAAATGGATGGGACCCATGGTAGGACCACTTTTGAAGATGATCCTGAATAGCAATTACTTAGAAGGGTGGCCCATGGAATTTGGCACAATGGCGGTGCAAGCTGGAAATAAAACGCAAATGTTTGGAATGTTTCAACCATCATATCTGCCTGAGATTCAGATCCTATTGGTGATAGGATACTCCAGACTCAGCATGTCTGAATAAGAACGTTTGCAACGCAAATCGACAAGACGATGTTGCAAGATTCTCGGGAAATGAACTACAATAGAAAGCTCCAAAACATGAGTTGGTTCTGCTACACATATGTGAACACGCTGTCCAAGACAAGCATGACCACGTAGTAGTCTTATAATAAAACACTATCGAGTTCTGGTTGGGAACCACCATCGAGGATAACGGAATCTTGTACAAATCTGTCTGGTTCCTTCAGGACTAGCACTTAGAACTTATTATCTTTGAACAAATCAACCAGTGGCTTGGTGTGCTAGGGAATACGTATGGAGTGGAGGTAATTAATTTACCAAACCATTGAGTACTTCGCATGTATGTATGACTGATTTGGGATGATTCCAGGGGAAACAAAACAAACCTTTCTCAAATTCATGGCGACAAATTACACCTAATGCACGTGAACTTGGAGAATGTCTCTTCTTTCACCAAAACATATACCTCATGAGCGGAACACGAAGGCAATGCTTACAAAGTTTCCAACACTAGCTCAATGTTCAACATGGATCATGGAGGAGACAAGATGCTGCTAATGGTCTCAACAACAAGTCATCGGAATTTCCATATCACTGGAATTCCACCATTATGTGAACAATGTGATAGTATTGGTCAGACCAAAGGATGTAATGGTGTATGCTCGAGGGGTCAACTACGAGTAAGACAACATTAAGATTATCGTTAGTTTTGATTTGATTTGACGGTAGCCCATGCGCAAATCAAAGATTGGATAAGACAATAGCACTGACAATTGATCACGAGGATCAATCGATGAAGATATCATGTTTCTTCAACAAACACACAAACACAAGGATATCCCTTTGGACATGAACTAAGCGGGACAAGCTTTCATCTTCCAACTCTCCAAGTTGTTATCTAGCTCAACCAACTAGCTCAGGGATATCCTACATAGATTCTTGGAGAAGGGGTAGTTTATAAGAAAACCAACTTGATCGCGAGCTCAACATAATGGTCAGGAGACAACTCGGTGATACCTCCGAGAAGATAATCAGAAAATCATGAACCACCGATATATTATTAAGCTCGAGAACAATCTTGCTTTCCTGGCAAGCTGATATGATAAAAAGAGCGAGGGATTGATACAATCCTAACTCATTGATCGAAGGGTGCACCAAGAAAATGGACCATGTAGCACAATCAATCTTAGAATAGTGGTCCAATAACCAACATGCTAAGAATGATATTATTGTCCACTAATTACCAAGCAACAGGCTTGCTCGGAGTATTGATTTCACACATCATAGTTCACTTGTCAGCATTCTGGTTATAATAACACGGAAACCGAGGAATGAACAATGATGGCGAGAAGTATCACCGCGTCAAGAATTCATAAGAGGTGGTGCAATTCTCATGATATTCTTCACATAAATGGGGTAACACTCCAAGGTAAAATAGAACAAAAGCTGGATTGACAATTTGATCTACGGAATACAACTACTTTGACCCAATCCTAGATATGGATGAGGTTCTAGAGTTTGTTTCTCCTAGTCATTCCGAATAGAATGGCTTGACGGACCACAAGAATAATAAGCATCGATAACAGAATGCACAATTGCTCCTGACTATCAACTGATAGCTGAAGGTCAGAATACAACTGAAAAGGGACAACTCAAAGGAACATATCACTTTCTGAGTTGTGGATGCATAGATTAGTATGTTGAACAAAGCTCAACATATTTCTTTCGGATAACCCATGCAGAAAGGTAGATCTGGCAAAGTCACACCATAGGATCAAGAGCTCGTCAAGAGCACTCTGGTTGTGATCTTTCGGTTCAACGAGGAACTTCTGCCATAAGCAGTTCATGGTATTTGGAAGAAGGAAACACCATGGACCTTGAGGACTATCACAAAGGTTACTAATATCCTAAAGGAACGAGCAAACACTATCAACATGAAGTAAGTAGGGTGAATCTTGGGTTCAAGAACCCAAAGATGGAATACATACTAACTAAAGGGCATCACGGGATGCTTCCAAGGACAGCCCGAATCATCACACTAGGAATATAAGGCATTCTTAGATTACAGGGTGGTTCTCTAAGACACCTAGGGTCAAAATAACAACTCCAACATATATACCGAGTCAATGAAGTAACTCAACACACTAGTTAGTGTGGTTGATCTGGCACAAAGGAACTTCGGAACGGTAAGAAGGGATTTACAAATGCATCAAACTATTTAGAAACCTGGGATGACTCGGACAACATAACAGCTATAAATGCTCGAAAAGGTTTGATACATCATGAAAAATGGTGGCATAACCACTTAGCATCGCAATATAAAGGTTCTGTGGCCAGCTATGAACATACGGGAGTAGTAGAAACTGAACAGGGGCTTGAATCCATCAATCCTATAAGCCTATAGATTAGTAACACGTGATGCTGATAGAAAGATGACAAGCCAAGCTATTAACCCTGTACGAAAGATAAGATGACTTGGACCAGAAGGCATAAGGTAAAGGAGTAAAAGGAGCCTTACGTTCCCATGCCCAATCAATTACCTTATATAACTAAAGCAGTTCTAGACTCAACTTCGACCAGTTTGGCTTGGAAATCCTACAGGCAGTCAGGCTCTGATACCCAAGCTGTCAGGACCCCAATCCTAAGTCACACCGATCTACCATGTAACACATCATATCACTTTGCGGCCTCACGCATGGTATTCCCACGGGTGCCACCTTACCTGGCCTGGGACCGTTTGCGCCTTTTGGCTCACGTATATGATAGTGTCACTAGCATCCATATGACAGGCAACCCGGGCTGACATGACTAGTCGTGAATCCAAAGTGGCACTAACTTATAGGGACAAGCATACATGACCTAGCAACGAACATGTCGGTCATCAACGTATGAACCCAAGTCATAGCAAGCTACAAGGACTTAAAGGAACAACGCGTGACATTTCCCCGAAGGGACAGACACGGGAACGAAGAAGGACACATGCCGACCAGCCTAAGTGTTCCGGAGCAGTAGCAAGCTACCATGGCTTAGTGGAAGCACTAGGAGACATTTCCCCATAAGAGAGGCTACCAAGAATAAACAACTAGGTTGTCGAATCCCACACATAACAAGCATTTCAATAACTTACACACAATATGCTCGATACACAATATGCTCGATATGTGCAAATACAACATGGCATCACAACATAACTCTATGACTCAAAGTATTTATTCATTAGGTTCCGAGGAGCCAGATATTACAAACATGGGTCTGATGACCCAGCATTCAAGTCATACAAGCAAAAAGCACATGCGGAAGTTTAACTTGTCTGAGTACAGACAACTACAAATGAAAAGGCTGTGAAGCCTGACTATCTACAATACGCTCCCAAGGGTACAAGATCGTAGCTGAGGTAACAAGCTAAACGTCGAAGTCCACGCGGAACTACTAGTGAGACTGAAGTCTCTCTACAAAAACATAAATTAAGCAAACATGAGTACAAATGTACCCAGCAAGACTTACATCAGAACTAGCTACATATGCATTAGTATCAATAAAGGGGATGGTGGAGTTTAACTGCAGCAAGCCAGCTTTGACTCAGTGGCTATCATGTACTATGACTGCTGGTAACTCTTTTGAGGTGGCGCACATGAGTCCACATATTCACCATATCAATACACCACTATGGATCTGCTCCCGTCTCCCTAAGAGAAGACCATCCATAGCACTCACGCTTATCTTGCGCATTTTAGAGTATCCACTTTCACTTGTCTATGAACTGTATAGGCAACCCAGAGGACCTTTACCGCGGACGTGGCTATTTGAATAGATCATTTATAACCCTGCAGGGGTGTACTTGTTCACACACGCTCTCACCACTTACCGCCATGTACACGTCATGTATCTCGGCAACCTTCAAGCGGAGGCCTGGCGAGGGTGTTGGCCACGACCTGACTAACCACGCAAGTCTCTAGTCTAGGTTTATCGCCTATTCAGGTTCCATCCGCAAGGAGATCCGGCCGGGGTGTCGCTCATGACCCCAAACGATGTGAGCAGGGTTCCCAAGCACACCAAACGGGCAACGCTTGGTACATCGTGCCACTTCACCTAGTCTGTCCCAAGCCCACCTGTACCGGGTGCCACTTGGTAGACTACTAGCACTACCTACAAACACCAGAAACTAATTGCAACTCCTGGATAGAGATTAGGTTGATTAATAAGCCGAGAGGGGCCGAGTTACCGGAACCCAATGTGTAGTAGTATCTGTTCATGGATCACAAACACAGAGCTCAGTTCCTGAGGATGGTTTCAATGAGACAACCCACCATGTACTCCTACATGGCCTCCCACCGCTACCGTTATCAGATCGTGTTCACACACTTAGTTCTTAACAATAGGACATGTTCACAACTTTCCAATTCATCCCCGATGAATCAGACCTGACACAACTCTAAGCAATAGCAGGCATGACAAACAAGCATGAATGAGTAGGCACATCCGGGCTCAAACAACTCCTACTCATGCTAGTGGGTTTCATATATTTACTGTGGCGATGACAGGTCATGTAGAGGAAAGGGGTTCAACTACCGCCGCATGTAACAGTTGAATCGCTGTTGTCCTAATGCAGTAAAAGAGAGCAGGAGTGAGAGAGTGGGATTGTATTGGAATGAACAAGGGGGTTCTGCTTGCCTGGCACTTCTGAAGATAGTATAACTCTTCATCGGTGTCAATGATCACAACATCGGAACAACGTCCACTGAGAGGGGACAAACACCAACAAACAAGAGAGAACACAATCAATGCAATGCAACAATATGATGCATGAATGTGACATGGAAATATCTTGTGATTTGAGCCAATGCAGCTAGCAATAATTGAAATGAAGTCCATATGAACCAAGGGTTCATATGCAAACTCCATATCAAGCATTTAAAAAGACATTATCATGTTTTGATTAAACAGCAAGGTTATGTTGCTTTATCATGCATGAAAACAGTACCAATGGATAGATTTCATTTTTCTAATCATTTTTCATATATAATTTATTTCATTCTGAGTTATAGATTATTTTCTATGATTTTCTGAAGTTTATAACATTTTCTAAATTTCCTGGTTATTTAAAATAAGCTAAATCCAGAAAATGCTCTATTGCGTCAGCACTACGTCACTGTGACGTCAGTGAGTCAACAGGGTGGTCCAGGTCAAACCTGACCCGTGGGGCCCGTGTGTCAGTGTCTAATCTATCTAATTAATTAGCATTGGGTTAACACTAAACCTAATTTAGTTAGAGGCTTGGGCCCACATGTCGGTGACCCGAGGTGGTCAAACCCTCGATCCAAAAAGGTCAAACACACCGACTTTTAACCATCGGTGAGGGCCGAGATGGCGGCGCGGCATGGAAATGCGCTACAGGGCCTCGTTTGAAGCATGCCTGGGTGCGTTGGAAAGCCCTTGCTCCCGCGCGTCGAACAGTGCAGGTGCTGGGTCGCGTGGGGGCCGGAGCTCGCCGGAGTGGAGCCCGCGGTGGCTACCGGAGCTCGGGTTTGAGTGGCGCAGCGCTATGGTGCACTAGAAGACGAGCTGGTGGCGGCGTTGGCTTGCTACGGAGATGCTGAGCACGTGGTCGTGCTCGGGCGCGAGCTTTGCTAGCTCTGATTACGGGGCGACAATGATGAGGACATCAATACCATTGTTACACCCACAGCCCCTACTGCTATACATACTGGAGCAATTACTAGAGCTCGTGCATGCCAATTAAATTATCAGGTACTTCCGTTTCTTGGTAATGATTCTAATGTTCATGAGAATATGATGCTGCCTAAATTGGATAAATTTGTTTTTGTTACAAAGGAAGGACCTGGCTTGGATAAGAGGGATGAACACTGGAGCAAGACCAAGCATGGAGATGATGGCATGCGCGAGCGGATCCAGAACGGAGTTACAAGTGATGATTTCAGGACTTTGAAGCCACCATAAGGAGTCCATGAAGCCTTGGACGAAATGTACAAGATGCCACTTCATAAATCTCGTCCAGAGGCTATGCTAGGTGCTGTGTCACCTTATTATTGGGCCAAGCCCATGTATTTTCGAAATACTTAAGTATAGGCTGTTTTTAGAGTCTGTATGTGTGGGGAAACAAGAGTTAGGGTTGGTTTCGGACCCCTCCTCCAAGGGCCACGAAATTCTCCCCTCTTCCTCCATATATACAGCCCTTAGGGCGTCGTTTAGACTTGGGGTTTTGTTTAGATTAAAGTTCGCCATAGCTGCAACTTCACGTACTTCGTTTGTGTTCAACAACCAAACAAAGGCGTCACAGAACCCCACCTTGATTAATAAAGCTTTCATCTTATATTCGCAATATCCAGATTGCAATCTCAGTTTCTTGCTTGTTCTTCATTTGCTCGCAGGAAACAAACCCTCGTGGTCAGGTTGATCGTGCTCCCGCGTGGTCAATAACCCCTTGGAGGCTGGTTTAGCGATTGCTACGGCGCGACCTCTCGCACGTTCGTAGTCAGATCGTCAAGGTCGACTCCCCAGAAAACGATAGCCACCATCTCATCGAAACATCAGGACACCTTCACCTCTATCAAGTGGTATCAGTTTTCAGGTTGCTCGGTGAGAATTTCCAGTTTTTCCTAGATTAGATTTATTTTCTTACCTATTGTCCAAGAAAAAGCCACAAAAAGTTAGATCTATTCATCCTTTATCCAAGCTAGTCTGAGCCTTTGCAATTCTTATTTTCATTGCTTGCATGGTTGAATTATCGGTTGCATCGTCGTGTCGAGTTGCTGGCCTTAGTGTCTATTTCGTTTAGAGTTTCGAGTTCTGTTCACATTAGTCACACCACCACTGCATTGTTATCCCTTCCGCTGTCCGCCACCCATCCATCAATTTCCACCACGTGCTACCCACCGTTCATTGTTATAATCATAGTTGAGATCGTTCACATCTTCGCATGATCCAGTCTGCATCTTATCTAGTTTGTTTTGGAAAGAGGGAAAGAGAAAAAAAAGACTGAGAAAAAAAGAGGAAAAAGGTGCAAAAAAGTGAAAAAAAAGAAAAAAATTCAAAGGGTGCTCCTCCCTTGTTTACGTTCAACGTCGTGATTTTGTTAGCATTCTAGGCTCGCGTCTCTAGCACGATCTAGCCTAGGACCAGCACAGTACCGTCGTTGAGCGTTTATTCAACTTTGCATCTCTAAATTGATTATTGCTGACCATTTTTGCTACCATATTATAAGCCTTCCCAGCTCCACATACATCTACGTCGTGCGTTTGACTCTCCCTGGTAGTCGCTCTGTCCAAGCTTTGAGAGTTTTGACTACGACGGTTGCCGATCACCGCCTGCTGCTGGGTAAGAACTGGTAAGAATTTGAGATTTTGCTTGACGGATTTGTGACACCTACCACCACCTCTTGTTAGTAATCTATAGGATCATATTATTTTGTGTTTCTATTGCTGCTAACCATGGTAGGATCACAAGCCGACGAGACTGACTGGGAGAACATGACGAATAAGGAGTTGCATGATTAATTTCAGCAAATGATAAGTCGATAGGTGCAAGATGTGCTAGACATATTTGAAGAGGCCATGGAGAAGATAGATGGCATGGAGAAGACGTTCGAAACAAAGCTCGATAACAAGTTTAATGAATTGCTCACGCATCTTCCACCACCACCACCGTCTGCACCTAATGCACCTCTACAACAACAAACAACAACAACGTCGCCTTCCAAATCAAGTGGGACGAGCACAACGCGTTCCCATTGACCCTGGGCAAAATTCTGGTGCCGCTGTTGATGCTTCTGTAGATCTTGCTGCTACTGTAGAGGTGGAGGACTGTTACGAGGATGAGGTTGATCAAAATTAGAACTACGTGCAACCACCAGCACCACCACCACCAGGTCATCCTCAGGTATATCATCGCAACGGTAGGCCTGCACCACCACATGAGGTACGAGATCATGACCATCTTCCTAAACTGAAATTGAATATTCCACCATTTGAGGGTAGATATGTTCCTGATATATATCTTACTTGGGAGTTAGAAACTGAACAATGTTTTACATGGTGGTGGTGGTGGTGCTGGTGGTTGCACGTATTCTGATTTTGATCAACCTCATCCTTGTAATGGTCCTCCACCTCCGCAGTAGCAGCAGGAGTGACAGAAGCATCAACAGCGGCACCAGAATTTTGCCCAGGGTCAATGGGAACGCGCTGTGCTCATCCCACTTGATTTGGAAAAGCGACACTGTTGTTGTAGTAGAGGTGCGTTAGGGGCAGCCGGTGGTGGTGGTGGAAGACGCGCGATGATGCGGAGCATCCTACGATCATCCCCATGTACACTCAAGCATACACCTTTGGACCTAAGGTGAACTCGTTCCTTTCCGAATCTTCCCTTTCCGCATGTAAGACATGGATGCTACTTCAAGCGCGGACCTTGTGCATACCCAGGTACACCCGAGGAGACCATGGAGAGCCCAAGGACCATGGCCAAGCGTGCACGGAAGTGAAGGAAGGAGAAGGAAGAAGGGCCAACTGCTACAGTGTCCGGACATCCGGCCCCGGCCCGGACATCCGGCCTGAGCCCTAGAGATCCAGCATGGGCCATCCAGAGAGCACCGCGAAGGTCCAGCGCAGCCCGGACATCCGGCCATCACCCCGGACATTCGGCACCTCTCGAAGCCCTGGACATCCGGACCTACCCCCGGAAATCCGCCCCCTTCCTATCCAGAGAGCTCCGGAAGCGACCCCGACAGCCCGGACATCCGGCCCCATGCCCCGGACATCCAACTCCTCCCGAAGCCCCGGACATCTGGCCCCTTCGCCAGGAAATCCAGAGCACGCTAACCAAAGAGCAGAAGAATTGGGCAACGCCAGCCTGGACATCCGGCTCTTCGTGAGCCGCTGGACATCTGGCCCCCAGCCCGGACATCCAGCACCTGCCTGTGCGCAGAGATCGGGCAAGGGCCCATGTATCTCCCCTCTCACTTACCCCTTCGTGGGCTAGCACTATATATACTCCCCCACCTCCTCCTAGTTATGGTTAGCATTGGTTTAGCTCATATTTAGAGATAGAGCATTGCTCATCCACATCGGATCTACTCCACGAGAGAGACCGCGGCCTCTACGGAGAAGATCCCTTTGGATTCAAGACCTCCTTGTGGAGAAGAACATCAAGACCTCCTCACGGAGACGATCGGCTACATTTGTATCGTCCGTTGTTGACTTTGGATCTTGTATCTTCCTTTGTGTTCATGGATCTAGCGCATGTGTGATCATTCTTGTTGGTTTTAGTGTCCTCTTGTGTTCCCCTTATGATTCTCCCCTCGTTTCCCTCCTCGTGTTCTGCGTGTTCATCGCGGGATCCACTCCTTTCGTGAAATATCGGACGATTAGGGTTCTACCCTACATCATCTTGGTATCATGAGCCACGTTGATCACGATTTCGGAGCCTCCCCCTTGTTTTCTAGCCTAATTTTGATGTGTTCTTCCCCAATTTCGAAAATCCTCACCAAAAATAGCCCCAATTTTTTGTGATTTGTTGGTTTGACGAAGTTTTGTTGATTTTGATCCATGGATTTGCCTGGTTTCAAGTGGATCTAGCATATCCCCAATTTTCCCCTCTTTCCATCCACAAAATCCATCAAATTATGCCCTTGGAATCATCAATTTCCGCCCCCAATTCGAAAATTTCCGCCCCAAACGAGATCTGGATTCGTCGGGCCAGACATCCGGGCCAAAGGCCGGACCTCCGGGGCATCGGGCCGGACATCTGGGTCCCTGGCCAGACATCTGGCTCCTGGAGCACCAAATCTGCTCGGTTATGGACATCAGGTCCCGGATTTCCGGCCCTGAGCCCGGATGTGCGGCCCTTGACATCTCAGCCACCCCCATTTCACCGTTTTGTCCATAACTAATTTATTCGGAGTCCGATTTTCGCGTTCTTTAGCTCGTTGAAAAGCTCTTGACATCCCCCTTCTCAAAAAATTACCACCAACATCTTTTGACTCCATCAAATTTTGTGAATTTTGGCATCTTTGCCTAGGGCTTCCACCACAACCTCCTCATAACCACCACCACCAATTTTGCCTAGGGCCCCAAGCCGGACATCCGGCTCCTGGATCACAAATTCCGCACGGTTCTGGACATCAGCCCCCGGATATCCGGCCCCAAGCCCGGATGTCCGGCCCCTGTACATTTCAGATTCCTCGTTTCACCGTTTTGTCCATAACTAATTCATCCGGAGTCCGTTTTTGATGTTCTTTAGCTCGTTGAAAAGCTCTTGACATCCCCCTTCCAACAAAAATACTACCATAACCATTTGACTCCATCAAATTTTTGGAACTTTGGCACCTTTGCCTAGGGCTTCCACCATAACCTCCGCATAACCACCACCGACTTCCGCAACCTAACCAATTTTGTTCCCCATCGCATTAGTGGTTGCTTGAGGAGCGATTTGAGTCTCCTAAGGTGTTTAGGCTACTTAGGGACGGTTGCTTCTTCATCAACCACCACCACCACCATAACTCCCACATAGGCTTGTCCACCATACACTTCCACCACCCGACTTAACCCAATATTGTTTGTGTTGTGAGTTGTGCCTCCTAAGGTGTTTCAGCTACTTAGAGACCGTGCTTCCAACTCCGACACCGTGTATAGCAAACCTTACCCTCCACTTCTGCATTTCCTACTCGCAAAACCCATCATTGCATTTCCGCAATCCCATTGAGCTTCCGCAACACCACTACTGCATTCCGCTACCACCATTTGACATTTGACATTTGAGATTTTGAGTTCGCAGTTTTTCCGTTTCCTAAGGTGTTTTGGTTACTTAGGGACGAGTCTCCATCATCTTTGTATCTCCATCAAGATCACCGCCACTCATCATCGACACAGACGGTAACCTCCATATCATCTTGGTATCGTGGTATCCCTCCATTGTACATTCCCTTGCCATTTCATTGATAACCCCTAGGCCATTTTGCGTTACTTGCCTATCGAGACTAGCCATTTGAGTATTGCCGGCAACGTTACTTGTGCACATTAGTGATCTACACCATACATTGCATACATACCATATCATATTGGTATCATATCATCCCTTGTGTCACAAGATTGTTCCGTATATACCCAATTGCTATCTTGGTTTGTGCATTTTGTGAAGTGGCCATATATAAAAAATAAGCTTTTAAGCAAACAAAAAGAGCGAACAAAGAGCTCGTAAGCAAGTGCCATAGCATCATACCACATTGCATATAAGAACATCTTGGATCATACCACCGGAACATCATATACATAGCATACTTGGGATAGAAGTCGTTGCATTTTTGTCTCCTATAGGTTGTGCACAAGTGTCGTATCCGCCTATTGAGCAATCGTGCTAGCGTCTCTCTAGAGTTGTGCAACAAGAGCATTTTCCGTGGATTCCACATTTTGAGCTCATCCCTTGGTTGCACGACCTCATTTATCTATCCGTGTGTGTGTGTTTCTGTGTGCCACATATTGCTATTGGTCTACTTGTTACACTTGCGAATTTGTGAATCTCTTTCAACATTATTGACTCTTGCTAACATTTCGCATCAAATTTTTGTGCCACTATCCTCACCGAGCTCCACCATAAGCCTTATTTGTGTACGTGTGAGAAACCGACAAGAATTGGTACCAATTGTGCTATTTCCTTGTCCACATTGGAGTGATCATTGATCTACTTTAAACTTTGGTCAAGGTACATTTGGTATCTGTTCTTCTCTTTCCACCACTCACATTTTTCTCTTGGAGTGATGTATAGGCAAGGCATTTCATCTCCGGTCTTCCACAAAAACGATGGCGTGAACAACTACATCACCAAAGCGTCAATCTCCGATCTACAACGACAAATGCAAGGCGCACAATCAAGATTGCGAGAGTGCATCGAGAACATCTCCATTAACATTCGCCACTCCGAAGCGAGGAAAAGGGACTACATCGACAACAAGCTTTCCACACAAAAGGAGGAGCAAGATGCAAGGATGGAGGAGATTCGGACCTTGTTGATCAACCGTTCTTCCCCTTCATCATCCTCAAGACGGAGACATTCTAATCACAAGTCTTCGGAGCGCAAAAATGATGCAAGCCCAAGTCGTCCACGTCCACATCTCCATGGCGACCACCATCACGTTGGTGATCCACCTCGTCATGAAGTGATGTAGGGTAGGAAGCCTATCGCCCGATCTTTCACGAAATGAGCGGAATCCCGAGAAGAACGCGAAGAACACAAAGGGGAAACACAAGAGAAACACTCAACCTAACAAGAACAAGTCACAATAGTGCTAGATCCTCGGATACATGGAACGATTCACGGTACACGATCAACTAGGGACGATACATGGTAACCGGTGTTCTCCATGAGGAGGTCTTGAATCCACAGGGGGGTCTTGCCTTAGAAAGGTGTCTTGAATCCAAGGTGGATCCTCTCTGAAGAGGGGCCGCGGTCTCTCTCAAGGAGTCGATCCGATATGGATGAGCGAAGCTCTATCTCACAAATGATCTAACACAACGCTAACCCTAACTAGGAGGTGGTGGAGGAGTATATATAGTCTAGGTCCACGAAGGGGTAAGTGGGGGATACATGGGCCTCGGGCCCGATCTCTTTGCACAGACAGGCGCTGGTCGTCCGACAGGTACCGGACGTCCGGTGGCTCGCGAGGGTCCGGTGGTCTGGTACTTGTTGGACGTCCGACGTTTCGGCTCGGTTGAGGTGGCGCCGGATTTCCAGGGGCGGTCGGACATTTGGACACTAGAGTGTGTCGGACGTCCGGGACTTGTCGGATGTCCGCTCATTTGGCCCGGGTGCAGGATCGCCGGTCGTCCGGTGGTTCTTCAAGCGTCGGACGTCCGGTCCCGGCCGGTCGTCCGGAGGCTGGAGCTTCTTCCGTAGCCCTTCTTCTTGTTCCTCGCGCTTGGTGTCCTCGCCTTCTTGTCCATGGGCTTCCTCTTGGTTCCTGGACATGCATAGCACACAAGTTTGAGGTAGTAGCCATCTCTCACATGTGGAAAGTGAAAGTTCGAAGAGGAGCGATTTCACCTTGTGTCCAATGGTGTATAGTCGAAGTCTCATCTTATGTATCCTTGGGGCTTGGAGAGTAGTCGGAGTGTACATGGGGATGAGCGTGGGATGCTCCGCATCATCTCCCCACCCTTGGGGAAGATCCGACCTCGGATCGTGATCCTCATGGCCATGGAAACGGTTGTCGTGGACGGACTTGTAGTTGGACGGAGTTGAAGGCATGGCGCAAACCAAGTACTCCAAGGTGTCTCCGGTATGTCGTACATGCAAAATGAGCAAACATGAAGTACACTTGGAAATACAATGGTTAGCCCACACAAACTGTCCATCAAGTAAACATGTGTCCGTGCGACAATATTGATCATGACAAGGTGCATGAAGCTTATCCAAAAGATATGGAAATGTATGCACAACATTCATGGGAGCAAAAGCATTCATTGTGTACACAAATGTGTCTTGAATATGATCAATGCAACCTCGGTGCAAAATGATGTCATAGTGAGACGGGTTTAACAATAGCATGAATATGTCAATGGATGCTCAATAGGATTATGTTATCATGCAATTGGTGGTGGACAAGATGATCATGATGTATGAAGATGTCATCAAGAAAGATCACAACAAATTTGCTAAGAAAATGCACAAGCTCATATATCATGGGTGACATGGGAATACTGATGAGGACATCAATACCATTGTTACACCCACAACCCATGCTGCTATACATACTAGACCAATTACTAGAGCTCGCGCACGCCAATTGAATTATCAGGTACTTTCGTTTCTTGGTAACGATTCTAATGTTCATGAGAATATGATGCTGCCTAAATTGGATACATTTGTTTTGCTTACAAATGAAGGGCCTAGTTTGGACAAGAAAGATGAACCCTGGAGCAAGTTCAAGCATGGAGATGATGGGATGCGCAAGGGGATCAAGAACGGAGTTACAAGTGATGATTTCAGGACTTTGAAGCCACCATAAGGAGTGCATGAAGCCTTGGACGAAATATACAAGATGCCACTTCATAAACTTCGTCCAGAGGCTATTTTAGGTGCTGTGTCACCTTATTATTGGGCCAGGCCCATGTATTTTCGAAATACTTAAGTATAGGCTGTTTTTAGAGTCCATATGTGTGGGGAAACAAGAGTAAGGGTTGGTTTCGGACCCCTCCTCCAAGGGCCATGAAATTCCCCCCTCTTCCTCCATATATACAACCCTTAGGGCGTCGTTTAGACTTTGGGATTTGTTTAGATTAAAAGTTCGGCATAGCTGCAACTTCGTGTACTTCATTTGTGTTCAACGACCAGACCAAGGCATCACAGAACCCCACCTTGATCAATAAATTTTTCATCTTATATTCGCAATATCCAGGTTGCAATCTCAGTTTCTTGCTTGTTCTTCGTTTGCTCGTAGGAAACAGACCCTTGTGGTCAGGTTGATCGTGCTCCGGCATGGTCAATAACCCCTCGGAAGTTGGTTTAGCGATTGCTAAGGCACGGCATCTCGCACGTTCGTAGTCGGATCGTCAAGGTCGACTCCCACAGAAAATGATAGCCACCATCTCATCGAAACATCGGGACACCTTAGCCTCCTGCTGTCACTAACATTTTGCAGGAGTTCGCTGACGTCTTTCCACAAGACGTGCCACCGGGATTGCCACCTATTCGAGGGATTGAGCATCAAATTGACTTAATTCCCGGTGCATCATTACCCAACCGTGCATCATAAAGTACCAATCCAGAGGAGACGAAGGAGATTATGCGTCAAGTACAAGAACTGCTCGACAAAGATTATATACGTGAATCCCTTAGTCCTTGTGCCGTTCCTATCATTTTAGTGCGGAAATAGTATGGTACATCGCGTATGTGTGTTGATTGTAGAGGCATTAATAATACTACTATTCGCTATTGTCATCCTATTCCTAGGCTAGATGATATGCTTGATGAATTGAGTGGCTCTACAACATTCTCCAAAGTTGATTTGCGTAGTGGATACCATCAAATTCGTATGAAATTGGGAGATGAATGGAAAACAACATTTAAAACTAGGTTTGGATTATATGAGTAGTTAGTCATGCCTTTTGGGTTAACTAATGCACCTAGTACTTTCATAAAGCCAAGATTGAAGTTATTGAGAGTTGGCCGCAGCCCAAAACGGTCACACAAGTGAGGAGTTTCCTTGGCCTCGCTGGTTTCTATAGGCATTTTGTGAGAGATTTCAGCACCATTGTTGCACCTCTCAACGAGCTTACAAAGAAGGATGTGCCTTTTGTTTGGGGTACCGCACAGGAAGAAGCCTTCATGATATTGAAAGATAAGTTGACACATGCTCCTTTACTCCAACTTCCTGATTTTAATAAGACTTTTGAGCTTGAATGTGATGCTAGTGGAATTGGATTAGGAGGTGTGTTATTACAAGATGGCAAACCTGTTGCATACTTTTTTGAAAAATTGAAGGGGAGGATGATGAGGACATCAATACCATTGTTACACCCACAACCCCTGCTACTATACATACTGGACCAATTACTAGAGCTCACGCACGCCAATTGAATTATCAGGTACTTTCGTTTCTTGGTAAAGATTCTAATGTTCATGAGAATATGATGCTGCCTAAATTGGATACATTTGTTTTGCTTACAAATGAAGGGCCTAGCTTGGACAAGAAAGATGAACCTTGGAGCAAGTTCAAGCATGGAGATGATGGCATGCGCAAGGGAATCAAGAACGGAGTTACAAGTGATGATTTCAGGACTTTGAAGCCACCATAAGGAGTGCGTGAAGCCTTGGACGAAATATAAAAGATGCAACTTCATAAACTTCGTCCAGAGGCTATTTTAGGTGCTGCATCACCTTATTATTGGGCCAGGCCCATGTATTTTCGAAATACTTAAGTATAGGCTGTTTTTAGAGTCTGTATGTGTGGGGAAACAAGAGTTAGGGTTGGTTTCGGACCCCTCCTCCAAGGGCTACGAAATTCCCCCCTCTTCCTCTATATATAGAGCCCTTAGGGCGTCATTTAGACTTTTGGTTTTGTTTAGATTAAAAGTTTGGCATAGCTGCAACTTCGCGTACTTCGTTTGTGTTCAACGACCAGACCAAGGCGTCACAGAACCCCACCTTGATCAATAAAGTTTTCATCTTATATCCGCAATATCCAGGTTGCAATCTCAGTTTCTTGCTTGTTCTTCATTTGCTCGCAGGAAACAGACCCTCGTGGTCAGGTTGATCGTGCTCCGGCATGGTCAATAACCCCTCGGAAGTTGGTTTAGTGATTGCTAAGGCACGACGTCTCGCACGTTCGTAGTCGGATCGTCAAGGTCGACTCCCACAGAAAACGATAGCCACCATCTCATCGAAACATTGGGACACCTTAGCCTCTATTAAATACAAGATGCAACAAGGCAATCATAATAGAGTCAAACCATGCATAAGATGCAAATTTGTCATGTGTATGATATGTCCAATGAGCATGACATGTGTGAGCACAATCAACAAATATGGAGGTGTTGGTGTACCAATGCTCGATGTCGTGGGGTGAGTGGAGGTTCGAAGGTGCTTCTAATAAGTCCGAGCGCTCCTCAATGTGAAGGTCCATAGAGCCAATCTTCAATGTCGCTCCTCCCTTCACGAGATGTACCATGTAGACAACAAGAAGGAAACAACAATGAAAGAGTGACCCATCCAATATGCATATTTGAGGATGGATCAAAGGGAAGGAGTTCACCTTTAGGAGATTCTCGCGAATGTTGGTGTTGCACATCATGTATGCCTTGACATGACCAAATTGTGTCATGACGGTATCGCCTTGTGAATCTTCCAAATTGAAAGAACATGACAAACACTTGGAAAAACAAATGAGGTTAGCGGAAGTGCAAAGCCTATCATTCCTGTGGTAAGATACCCAACAACTATATGCATCATGCTCATCATAAGAAAGGACAAGGGAGCATTTCATAGGATGGAGGCATATGATGCGAGAACAACCAAATACAATAGGCTCAATCAAGTAAGCATGCATCACAAGTAAAGTGTCCAAGTCTCCAAGATCAATAATCCTAGATGCAACAATTGGAGGCAAGCGACAATGAACAAGATGTATCATGTGAGAGGCATGAATATATATGTCATCAACCCAAGAAAGCAAGTAAGAATGGAACATGGGTGATGCGAGAAAGCAAGAAAACATGTGAATCAAGGCAAGCAAGCTAGTAGTGCGAAGATGCCACGTACTAGAAGGAATCATGTCAAGTATGTCATGTGTGCAAATAGTGTGCATGAATAATTCACATGACATAGCACAAGCATGAAAGGAGGATATGAGCAAAATAGCATCAATAGCATGAGGCACATGATAAACATGGCAATAGCAACAAGGATCTCCACCAAGCATGCAAATACACATAGGAGTAGCATAATGGGGAATCACGGGTAGATGCAAGCAAGGGTCACAATTTCATGGCAAAGAAGCAAGCATAGCATGCAAAGTGAACATGGTAAAATGAGCATGAAGCTACAAGCGGTATATAGCCCATAGTCGTGTGAGAGCCATGTGAGGGAGATGCGCGTAGTCTGTGCGCGAAGAGAGCGGTGGGAAGGATAGTTCACGGGATCCCAAGTCATCTTTGCTCTCAAGAGCTCATTTCGTCAACTCTTGGGATTGAGAGGTTGACGATTGTGCATGAGTACCTACACAAAACAAAGACAAAGCAAAAATTGTGTGTGCGTGGTAGATGTACACATCATCCATCATGATGCGCACGTGCAAGTGTTGGTTAGCACAAAATAGCCAATGGTCAAATAAATGAGATGCGTGATATAGAAACATGTCATCCATCATGATAGGTTTGTTGTTATGTATAGCATAATGAAGACTCAAATTGTGTAATGCATCACAAGAAATATGTAGAGCATTGTTATTCATGGAATGCATACGGTGCAAGCAATCATGGCAAACATGCCAAGTTTGGAATGCATCAAAATCTCGGAATATGTATGAGGAAACTATGGGAGTCTCCTCATGAGAATTAATGGGAACATCACATGTAGAATATTGACAACATCCAAAACAAAGCATATTTGGTTCTATGTGATCATGGCATGGCATAGTAGATGAATTGCGAAAATCATGTAAACGAAGCATGGCAATATCATCACATGAAAAACAGAAGCCAATGACCATCATCTCGTCATCTATGCCATAAGTGCAAATGGGATTTATTTTAATGGGGCATGCATATTCACTATGTTGAGATTGGAATAATGCAATATGGGATATCTCACTCATAGCATATGACAAGGTTAATGGATTGTCAAACATGATGTGACCAAAAGAATTTTCACATGATATCCTATGGAGCATAGCATCACAACTAGGCAAATCAACATGCTCGTCATCATATTTATGATAAATAGGTAAGTCATGACATGAAGAATTCGCACTAGCATGAAGCATGGGAATAGGTGGATCAACATCATGCAAGAAATCATTGGTGAGATAGTCCACTAGTGGGACAAGACAAGCATCATCACCTATGTTACCTTTTGAGCATCGCTCATGTGTTGTAGGTGAGGTGTTGAAGACCGAGTCGTGGTCATCTTCATCTTGATGGAACCATGTGGGGTGCATCTTCTTCCACCATGGCCATTGTTATCTCCATTGGAGGCATGGACTCGTCGAGGATAGGCGTGTCGTCATGTAGGAGACCTAGCACCAAAGAAGAAAACACACTAGGAGTCGAGGTTAAGTCGTTAGAGATCAAAGTGGCCTCACATGCCATGTCAACAACTTCACTCACTAAGTGTGGTGGCTCACTCACTCCCTCTTGGATGCTCTCAAGTGTGGAGCTAGTGGTGATCACACTCATCCTCTCATAGGAAATGTACTCAATGTCACAAATGGTGGAGTCACTCATATCACTCATGGTGGGGTGGCTCTCCTCACATGGGAATTGGGGCATCTCTTTATATGTGGGTGTCGGAGAGATGTTGGTGTAAATGTCTCCATGCTCAATCATGTCGTAGTTGTAGCCGTGTATGAAGTCCGAAGATGGCACATCATCACTCTCCTCCAAGAGCAAAGATAAGGTCTCATGTGCGGTCTCATAGCTTGACTCGGAGTATGAGTCCAATATGGGCGCCATCTTCATGTTGTTGAAGAGGTTCATGCTCGTCACCATGGTCGAATGGGATGGCCCTAGCTCGACCGTCTTGTCGCCGTCTTGTTGTTGGAGGCCCATTGATGAGGACATCTATACCATTGTCACACCCATAGCCCCTGCTGCTATACATACTAGACCAATTACTAGAGCTCGCGCACGCCAATTGAATTATCAGGTACTTTCGTTTCTTGGTAATGATTCTAATGTTCATGAGAATATGATGCTGCCTAAATTGGATACATTTGTTTTGCTTATGAATGAAGGGCCTGGCATGGATAAGAGGGATGAACACTGGAGGAAGACCAAGCATGGAGATGATGGCATGCGCAAGGGGATCCAGAACGGAGTTACAAGCGATGGTTTCAGGACTTTGAAGCCACCATAAGGAGTGCATGAAGCCTTGGACGAAATATACATAATGCCAGTTGTCGGTGTCAAAACCGGCGGATCTCGGGTAGGGGGTCCTGAACTGTGCGTCTAGGCCGGATGGTAACAGCAGACAAGGGACATGAAGTTTTACCCAGGTTCGGGCCCTCTCGATGGAGGTAAAACCCTACGTCCTTCTTGATTAATATTGATGATATGGGTAGTACTAGAGTAGATCTACCACGAGATCGGAGAGGCTAAACCCTAGAAGCTAGCCTATGGTATGATTGTTGATGTGTATGTTGTCCTACGGACTAAAACCCTCCAGTTTATATAGACACCGGAGAGGGTTAGGGTTACACAAAGTCAGTTACAATGGTAGGAGATCTGCATATCCGTATCGCCAAGCTTACCTTCCACGCCAAGAAAAGTCCCTTCCGGACACGGGACAGAGTCTTCAATCTTGTATCTTCATAGTCCAGGAGTCCAGCTGGAGGTACAGTTCGGCCATCCTGACACCCCCTAATCCAGGACTCCCTCAGTAGCCCCTGAACCAGGCTTCAATGACGGCGAGTCCGGCGCGCAGATTTTCTTTGGCATTGCAAGGCGGGTTCCTCCTCCAAGTACTTCATAGAAGATTTTGAACACAGAGATAGTTTCCGGCTCTGCAAAATAAGTTTCCACATATTTCCATAGAGAGAATAACATTTACACAAATCTAATCTGCTGACGTATTCCGTAGTGTGACAAACCACGGCCAAACCTTTATCCGAGTCGTTTCATTATCCCACCTCAGCGCGTCATGCGAGGCGGTTTCCTTGGCACGTCTTTATTAAAGCAGAGATCGTGTCCCCTTATTCCGGGATTCTCATCAATACGGGCGTGGGTAACCCAACCGCTTCTAGGACTCCTAGATTATAGGCAAGTACAAACGGACACGGAGTGGACGCTTGATATTCACCCTCTTTATAAAGGGACAAGGCTTTTATTCCCCCCCCCCCCCGTGTTCAATCGAATCCTTCCCCCACCTCAAGCTCAAACGCCCGAAGCTCAGGTCAGGTGCCCCGAACCTTCAGTCATGTCCGGATCTAGCCTTCAAGGCCGATGGGTGCCTTTCTTCGTCACGGAAGAAGACATCAAAAAGTTGAGGGAGGCCATATATCTGACCGCCGAGATTTTGCATCAGCTGCCTCCCCGAGGGCAGGCCGTCCCCACCCCCGAACCCAACGAGAACGTCGTGTTTGTCTCCCACTTCCTCTAAGGCCTAGGCCTTGCTCTAGATCCTTTCGTAAGGGGTTTGATGTTTTACTACGGGCTAGACTTTCATGATCTAGCTCCGAACTCCTTTCTTCATATCACGACATTTATTGTCGTGTGCGAGGCCTTCCTCCGGGTTACCCCTCACTTTGGCCTATGGCTCAAGACCTTTGAAGTGAAGTCGGAGATGATCGAGGGGCAACATGCAGCGTGTGGAGGTGCCTCAATACGCAAGATGACGGGAGCTCCGTGGCCCAAAGGTTCCATCCCAGAGGTGTCTGAATTGTGGCAACAAGAGTGGTTCTACATCACGGCTCGTAGAAGTGCCAAGTGGGCGCCCCCCCCCCCCCCCCGTTTTCTGCTCGGGCCCTCCACCACAGCTGATGTCATGGATCAGCAGAGGTCTGAGCTGGGGTTCAGCCAAGGACGTGCCTATACTGCAAGGTCGCATTCGAGATCTCTTCAATGGAGATTTCAGTTTGGTTGCGGTAATACAGGTTATGCTGGTTCGTCAAGTCCAGCCTTGCAAACGCCGGCCTCTTTGCCTATGGGAGTTCAATCCCGAGGGACCTCGTGCCATTCAAAATTTTCTCGGCCTGACGCACGAGGAGATGTACAAGTCATTCTTCGGACCTCAGGCGGAGTGTCCGGAAATCACCGAGGACATGAGCCTGAGTAGTAACCGCGCCGCCGAACAGGTAAGGCATCTTCCGGCCGAACATACTATCTCTCATTTGTTACGAAGTTATTTCTGAAAGTTCGCTTTTTGACCAGGACTGGCTAACAAAGGCAAAGTTGATTCGGTGTTCGGCCCCCCTCCCTAAGGGTTTGGAAAATCCGGTATTAGAAAAGATGCTCCAGACCGCACCTTGCCCGGAGCCCTCGAAGGAAGATATTGTGGAGGATAATGCGGGCGGACGCGGAACCCCAACGCTGACCATACTAGCCGAGGGAGCGAACGTCTCCATGAAGGAAGACGACTAGAAGAGGAAAAGGACTGCGCCCGGGGATTCGGAAGCTGAAGCTTCCAAACGGGAGAAGAAGTCTCCCACAGAGGGTCCTACCTTGGGGGGCGCTGTTGCCGCACAAAGTCCGCGGGGGGATTAATTCTCCCGCGAGTCGTAAGTGACCCGAAATACTTTAATAGTACAGATATGCCATCTTTTTCTTCTGAGAAAATAACCACCGCATATATTTTTGCAGTTCGGGCCTTAGCCCCTCTCAAATGAGCTCGTCTTCGGGGGATCTTCTTCCAGAGATGATGGAGAGCGAAACGCCTCCTCCGGACTCCTCCGCTCCAGAAGCGGGCAACCCTGAGGTGTCGTCGCGGAGGGCCTCTCCGAGTCCGGTGAGGCCAGAAGATAATCCCATTGACCCCCGAAGCTCCCAGTGCCCGGCTCCCGAAGAGAGCAGACAAAAGAGTCCGGCACCGTCTAATGTGCGATCGATGTTCTGAGAGAGTTGGTGGGGCAAGCGGCCATCTCAGATGAACACCGTGTGCTGATGAATACGGTGATGGAGAGAATATCATCCGCCGAAAGCGGATTGCATGAAGCTTTTATTAGTCTACTGGCAGGCTTTGAGGTACGTAAAATAATGTATGATAGTCCTGCACATGCTCGGTGTGCCCTATGTAGATAGTAGCCCCTAAGACTCTGGTTTTCATCGGAAACGACGACGAACAGAGGATCATATTCCTAGGTAATAACCATACTGCCTCTATGTGCAGGTGATGGAAGCTCCGGTGGCTAGCCGGACTAGCGAGTTTGCCCATTTAGAACGGCAGTTGGATGCGGCAGACGCCGACATCGAGCTTGTTAACAAAAGTCTTGACGGGGCGCAGGGTAAGTGTCATTATCTGGTAAACGCCACATAGGAAGAGCAGCATGATGCCAGTATCTTTAATATGTTGTGACTGCAGATGGAGCTGCCATTGTTAAAGCCTTGCGAGCAGAACTTGCCCGAGCCAAGGAACAAGCGAGGTTGGGTAATGCGGCTGCTGTGAAGGCGGCCGAAGAGTTGCAAGCCGAGAAGGCCGCGCATGGCGAGACCCGAGACAAGATGGCCAAGATGGCTATAGAATTAAAAGCCGCCGCTGACCATTGCCAGGTTCTTGAAAAGGAAAACTAAGCGAAGGCATCGGACCTTGAGAAGGCTGCTGCGACGAAAAAGGACCTCCGCTCTGCTATGAGGGCAAAGGAGGAGCTGCGGGAAGCCGGGGATATTGTAGCTAGGAAATCCTTTATGTTGCGGAGGAAGTTCGGAGATCCACGGTATGCCCCTCTGGATCGGCTGTGGGGTTCGGAGGATGTATATATGGATTTGATGGCGAGCGTTGCCGATGCGGCCAAGTATTTCCAGGGTCAGACGGACCATGAAGTAGACCAGCTGTTTTGTAGACAATTCCATTCTCCCGAGCATCCGCTTTCATTGACTGACCAATTAGCTGAATGGGCCGAACTAAATAGGTTGTCCGGGCATTCCATGAGGTCTGTTGTGGACCAGCTGTGGCCGGAAAGGTCAAAACCGAACAGCTATTTCAGCTTGGTGTAGCAGTTCCTTGACGTGGTGCCGCGCATAAAAGCGATGAAGAGGTCGGCGTGCATAGAAGGCGCACGGATGGCCTTTGCCCGTGTTAAAGCATACTGGGCGGAGATGGATGCTACCAGTGTTGCAGCACGGGATTCGGCCATAGGTCTAAGGGCTGCTGACCACTACTTTAAAGAAGTTCTTGAGGGTGCTCGTTTGATAGAGACCCAGTGCTCAAAAAATATTATGCTTGAGTGATATGTAATCTCATGGTAAGCGAAATGCTTTTATAAATTTTTATAAGGCTATTTTTATACTTTTGCCTGAAAGTAATATGATGCCTCCTGGGCGGCCGTTTATGTATACACGTGTATAACCTGAAAGATTGCAGCCGTCGGCTTCAACCCTCACGCATATAATGTGGAGGTGCTTGCAAAAACACGCATTCACACTTAACCCAACGTCTTGGTCCTATTAAGGAGGTGATAGCGGAGCGAGCGAGGCAACCGGACTATAATGCTTTAGCACATTCACTTAGCCATAGGAGTTTGACAGTGGGGCTACTAGATAGCCCCTGGTGGCTCCGCACTCTCCGGATCTCGGGGTGCGTACATGCCTGGCCGGAAAACAGCCCTTCGTTAAGGAGGAGGAATTCTAACATTCCCACAGGTCATCGAGTGGTTGACCAGTCTCACGCTATATCATGACAGTCAGTTTTCGGCTTTCTCTACTGAGGTGCACGTCCAGAAGAACCAGGGCACAATCGTAGTAGTTCTCCTGGTGCTACCTTAGCCGGTAAAGCAGAACGTAAGGCACCAAAACACAGGAGCCAGGCAAACCCAACATTTAACCAAAGACAGTGATTCGGAGCTGATGCATATAGGGCCAAACTCGCGGCGCCGAACACTCCCTAAGGTGTTCGGTCTTTGTGGTATAAACCGGGCCTAAATAATGGCCTTTGTAAGAAGCCCCTTGTGTCCAGGTACGTGCATTGTTCTGGTGTGGCCACATGCCAAGACGTCAGCATCCTTCTCAACGGTGGATATGTATTAACAAGAGACAGTAAAAAAGGTTTACGCAGGGTCTTAATCTAAAAAGAATCATTGGAGCGAGTCCCTGTTGCACGTCTGCGCCTGTCTCTCCGTTGTGCCGTATCCTGGACGGGTGTAGCACGATGATCGTCTGTAAAAGAGAGGAGTTTAGGTGAAAAAGTTGTCATGCAAAAAGATAGTTTGTTAAATAAACCATGTATAATTCAAGATGAGAAGAAATTGCCACTTGTCTGCGCGTGTTGAGCCCCTTGTATTAACGAATAGGGGTGTGACCGTTTATTCGGTATAAGTAGCGGCGCCAGACTCGATTAGTTGTGTCTGAGGTCTTGACGACCTATTGGACGCTTTCTGGTCCGGGCGCCTTTAGTGTGCGGCTGCCAAGGCAGCCTCACTCTCTTCGGCGCGCAGAGATCGCTTGATATTTCCGTGCACTGTAATGATGCCACGTGGACCGGGCATCTTGAGTGTGAGGGAGGCGTAGTGTGGTATTGCATTAAAGCGAGCGAAAGCTTCACGTCCGAGCAGTGCTTGATAGCCACTTTGAAATGGAGCGATGTGGAAAGTTAAATGCTCGTGACGGAAGTTGTGGGAGCCGAATATAACTTGTAGTAGGAGGGATCCCGTACAACGAGCCCCTGGGCATGGCGTTACTCCTTTAAAGGTAGTATTGCTATGGCGAATTTGTGTTGGGTCTAACCCCATCCCGCGGATTGTATCCTGATATATTAGGTTTAGGCTACTGCCGCCGTCCATCAAGACTCTTGTGAAGTGATATCCGCCAATTACTGGGTCTAATACTAGGGCAACCCATCCTGCGTGTCGGATACTTGCTGAGTAATCGCGATGGTCGAAAGTGATCGGTTGAGATGACCAGTGGCAGGACTTCGTGGTGACAAGCACTTGGGTATATTTTCCTGGGAGTGCCGCGTTGTTTTTTCCCTTGATTACGTGTAACACCTTTACTGTTTTGACTTCTGGTGGAAATTTCTTTTGTTCCCCGGTGTCTTGCTTGGGGGGTCGTCCTCGTCTTCACTTGGTGTATCCTCCCCCTTGTGTACGGCGTTGAGCTTGCCGGACTGCTTGAAGACCCAACATGCTCTGTGGGTATGATTAGCAGGTTTACCAGGGGTACTATGAATCTGACATACTTGGTCCAGAATTTTGTTGAGGCTGGACAATTCATCCCTGGTGCCTTTAGGGGGCGGCTTTTGACCTGGCCGAGAGCTTTTGAATCCAGCATTTACCGACGTGCCCTTCGTGCTGTCTTCTTTATTCCGGCGTTTGTTATTGCTGTTGCGTCGTGATTTCCCTTTTCCATCTCTAACTTCAGATGTACTGGGGTCGCTGGTGCTGCATCTGGCTAGCCAGCTGTCCTCACCCGCGCAAAAGCGGGTCATGAGGTTTGTTAATGCGGCCATCGTCCTCGGCTTATTTTGGCCGAGGTGTCTGGCGAGCCATTCATCACGGACGCTATGCTTGAAAGCTCCTAAGGCTTCAGCGTCCGGACAGTCGACAATCTGGTTCTTTTTAGTAAGAAACCTATTCCAAAGCTTTCGGGCTGACTCTCCGGGCTGTTGAGTTATATGACTCAAATCGTCCGCATCTGGAGGTCGGACATAAGTCCCTTGAAAATTGGCCCGAAAGGCGTCTTCGAGATCTTCCCAACTTACAATGGAGCTTTCGGGGAGGCCTTTGAGCCAGTGACGAGCTGGCCCTTTGAGCTTGAGGGGCAAGTACTTGATGGCGTGGATATCATCTCCTCGAGCCATATGGATGTGAAGGATGTAGTCCTCAATCCAGACCCCAGGGTCTGTTGTTCTGTCATATGCCTCTATGTTTACGGGCTTGAATCCCTCTGGAAATTCATGGTCCAGCACCTCATCGGTGAAACATAGGGGGGGTGCGGCACCCCTGTAGCTGGGTGTACCGCATTGTTCGGATGTTTGTTGTGTTGCATTGTATGCTGGGGCGTGCTTGCGTGGTCCATAGATGGATCTTGTTGCGCCATCCTTTGGGTGCGAGCCCTCGCATGGGTCGCGTATTGTATTGTGAGCGGCGTTGTATGCCGCTCTGTGTTGGTAGAGGGGTCGTCTATCCGACCAGGTGGCTGCTTTGCTATTTGGTTGTGGGGGTTCTGAGGCCTCCTCATCGAATTCGGGTAGCAGCTTCTGCGTCGGGTAGCTCTTGGAGGGGCGATTGTCGCCGTACCTTGCTGCAGTGTTGAGTATTTTACTCCATCTGATTTGGAGTGTGTCTTGCGCGGCCTTGAGCCTTTGCTTCTGCTTTTTCAGACTCCTCGCGGTGGCAACAAGCCTTTTATGGGCAGTCTGCTGCTCCGGGTGTCTGTCCGGCGTTATGTCGTCCGGACCATTATCCTTGAGAGGATTTGGTTGTTCGGTTTGATTATCCGGATTGCCGTTGTCCGGCAGCGGTTCGCCCTGCTCCAGCACTGGGTCTGTGTGATTGCTATTTCTGTCGAGGCGGGATTTGGGGCGGCGCTTGCGTCGCCGCTTTGACTGCTTTTCGAGGGAACAAGCCTTCGGTGCGTCCTTCCGCTCCTCGTCATCATCTTTTGGTGCGTCCACCATGTATACGTCGTATGACGAGGCGGTGTTCCAGGGCCCAATAGGCGCTGGTTCTTCATCGTCTCCTTCATCGGCGTCCATACCGTCGATGTCTTCGGAGTCGAAGTTGAGCATGTCAGTTAAATCGTTGACAGTGGCTACAAAGTGGGTGGTGGGTGGGCTTTGAATTTCTTCATCGTCCAAATCCCAACCTTGCTGACCGTGTCTTTAGAATATCACCAAAAGGCGAGTGCTGAAAGATGTCCGCGGCAGTAAACTCCATAATCGGCGCCCAATCGGATTCGATCGGCAGGGGCGCAGAGGGTTTGGAGTCCGGAGAGGAGTCCGGCTCCTTGGAGTCACGAGTCTCGCAGAGTGTGGGGCTGGTGTTCAGCTCGATCGCCGTTGGGATCGCAGCCCCCCAGGCGGCGTCCAACCACCCATCCTCGATCGACGCAGTTGGCTCCGAATTAAGGGTCGAAGCCGATGCGGGTGCGGCCTCCAGGGCACTGTTCCACGGCGGAGCTAGATCATGCTCGTCGTGACAGTGTGGCGCGCTCGGCAGTGGCTCGAATCCATCGAAGATCAAGTCCCCGCGGATGTCAGCCGTGTAGTTTAAACTTCCAAATCTGACCTGACAGCCAGGGGCGTAGCTTTCGATCTGCTCCAGACGGCCAAGTGAATTGGCCCGCAGTGCGAAGCCGCCGAAGACGAAGATCTGTCCGGGGAGGAAGGTCTCACCCTGGACTGCATCGCTATTGATGATCGTAGGAGCCATCGAGCCTGACGGCGACGACACAGAGGAACTCTCAATGAAAGCACCAATGTCGGTGTCAAAACCAGCGGATCTCGGGTAGGGGGTCCCGAACTGTGCGTCTAGGCCGGATGGTAATAGGAGACAAGGGACACGAAGTTTTACCCAGGTTTGGGCCCTTTCGATGGAGGTAAAACCCTACGTCCTGCTTGATTAGTATTGATGATATGGGTAGTACAAGAGTAGATCTACCACGAGATCGGAGAGGCTAAACCCTAGAAGCTAGCCTATGGTCTGATTGTTGATGTGTATGTTGTCCTACGGACTAAAACCCTCCGATTTATATAGACACCGGAGAGGGTTAGGGTTACACAAAGTCGGTTACAATGGTAGGAGATCTGCATATCCGTATCGCCAAGCTTGCCTTCCATGCCAAGAAAATTCCCTTCCGGACACGGGACGAAGTCTTCAATCTTGTATCTTCATAGTCCAGGAGTCCGGTTGGAGGTACAGTTCGGCCATCCGGACACCCCCTAATCCAGGACTCCCTCACCAGTTCATAAATTTCGTCTAGAGGCTATTCTAGGTCTTGCGTCACCTTATTATTGGGCCAGGCCCATGTATTTTCGAAATACTTAAGTATAGGCTATTTTTAGAGTCCGTATGTGTGGGGAAACAAGAGTTAGGGTTGGTTTCGGACCCCTCCTCCAGGGGCCACGAAATTCCCCCCTCTTCCTCCATATATACAGCCTTTAGGGCATCGTTTAGACTTTGGGTTTTGTTTAGATTAAAAGTTCGCCATAGCTGCAACTTCGCGTACTTCGTTTGTGTCCAACGACCAGACCAAGACGTCACAGAACCCCACCTTCATCAATAAAGCTTTCCTCTTATATTCACAATATTCAGATTGCAATTTCAATTTCTTGCTTGTTCTTCGTTGCTTGCAGGAATAGACCATCATGGTCAGGTTTATCGTGCTCCGGCATGGCCAATAACCTCTCGGAGTTGGTTTAGTGATTGCTAAGGCGCGACGTCCTCGCACGTTCATAGTCGAATCATCAAAGTCGACTTCCACCAAAACAATAGCCACCATCTCTTTGAAAGATCGGGCCCCTCATATCTATCAAGTGGTATCAGATTTTCAGGTTGCTCGGTGAGATTTTACAGTTTTTCGTAGTTTAGATCGAGTCTGTTCTTCATATCTACAGTCCATGAAAAAGCCACAAAAAAATTAGGGTTAGTTCATCATATCCGAACCAATCTGAGCCGTTGCATAATCTTTTTAGGGTTTTGCATTGTTGAGTTTGCGGTTGCATCGTGGTGTCTAGTTGCTGGTCTTAGTGTCTAGTCCTTTAGAGTTTCGAGTTCTGTTCACAAGTAGTCACGCCGCGCCGCATCATCATCATCACCGCTGCCATATACCACCATCATCGTCACCGCTTCCATATACCTCCATCATCATCAACGCTGCCATATACCACCATCGTCATCGCCGCTGCCATATACCACATATCCACCGCCATCACGCCAATCCGAGTCCACCTGCAACATATATCCGCCACCAGTCCGAGTTCCACCAGATTCATCACCGCCACTAGTCTGAATTCCACTAGATTCATCTCCGCCACCAGTCCTAGTCCGAGTCCAGTATTTGTTGCTTTGTTTCCGAGTTCTAGATCACGCGATACTTTGAGTCGTGACCAAGTCGGACTCCCCAACTTCCATGCTATATGCAGTAGAAAAATAGTTTCAAACTCAAAAAAAATCTGGCTAGGCAGTTTTTGGACCATTTGTAGACTTTTTTGAAAAAAATTGTTGTGGAGCAAAAAAGAGAGGAAAAAAGGTGAAAAAAAAGAAAAAAAATTCAGAGCGTGCTCCTCCCTTGTTTACGTGCAGCATCGTGATTTTGTTAGTGTTCTAGGCTCGCGTCTCTAGCATGGTCTAGCCTAGGACCAGCACAGTACCGTCGTTGAGCGTTTATTCAACTTTGCATCTCTGAATTGAGTATTGCTAACCCTTTTTGCTACCATATTATAAGCCTTCCCAGCTCCACATACATCTACATCATGCGTTTGACTCTCCCTGGTAATTGCTCTATCCAGGCTTTGAGAGTTTTGACTATGACGGTTGCTGATCACCGCCTGCTGCTGGGTATGAACTGGTAAGAATTTGAGATTTGCTTGACGGATTTGTGACACCCACCACCACCTCTTGTTAGTAGTCTGTAGGATCATATTCTTGTGTGTTTCTATTGCTGCTAACCATGGCAGGATCACAAGCCGACGAGACTGACTGGGAGAACATGACGAATAAGGAGTTGCATGATAAATTTCAGCAAATGATGAGTGGACAGGTGCAAGTTGTGCTAAACAGATTTGAAGAGGCCATGGAGAAGATAGATGGCATGGAGAGGACGTTCGAAACAAAGCTCGATAAAAAGTTTAATGAATTTCTCGCGCGTCTTCCACCACAACCACCGGCTGCCCCTAACGCACCTGTACAATAACAACAACAACGACTATCTCCAGGTCGCGAAACAGCCCTCCGCCGAGCGAGCCGTCTCCCTCTTGCACCTGGCCAAACTGTTGGTGCTGCTATTGATACTTTTGTGGCTCCTGCTGCTGATGCTGAGGAGGATGATTTTGCGGGAGATTACGATGATGAGGTTGATCAAAATCAGAACTACGTGCAACCACTAGGTCGTCCACATGCAAATAATGGCAATGGTAGGTGAGGGGGTCCTGGATTAGGGGGTCTCCGGACAGCCGGACTATATCCTTTGGCTAAACCCTAACCCTCTCCGGTGTCTATATAAACCGGAGGGTTTTAGTCCGTACAATAAGATACAATCATACCATGGGCTAGCTTTTAGGGTTTAGCCTCTCAGATCTCATGGTAGATCAACTCTTGTAATACCCATATCATCAAGAATAAATCAAGAAGGACGTAGGCTTTTACCTCCATCAAGAGGGCCAGAACCTGGGTAAAACATCGTGTCCCCTGCCTCCTGTTACCATAAGCCTTAGACGCACAGTTCGGGACCCCCTACCAGAGATCTGCCGGTTTTGACACCGACATTGGTGCTTTCATTGAGAGTTCCTCTGTGTCGTCGCCCTTAGGCTTGATGGCTCCTTCTATCATCGATAGCGATGCAGTCCAAGGTGAGACTTTTCTCCCCGGACAAATCTTTGTGTTCGACGGCTTCACACTGCGGGCCAACTCGCTTGGGCATCTGGAGCAGATCGAAAGCTACGCCCCTGGCCATCAGGTCAGGTTTGGAAGCTTAAATTACACGACCGATATCCGCGGAGACTTGATCTTCGACGGATTCGAGCCCCTGCCTTATGAGCCACGCGGTCACGATGAGTACGATTTAGCTCCACCATCGGACCGTATTCAGGAGATCGCACCGGCAGCCGCTCTGAGCCTCAATTCGGAGCCAGTTGCGCCATCCATGGACGGGTGGATAGACCCCGTCACGGAGGCTGTATCCTCAGCGGCGATCGAGCCGAATATCGACCTTACCCTTCACGAGAGCCGTGTTGCCAAACTGCCGGATCCTTCCCCGGCCACGGACTCCGAACCGCCTGCGCCTGTGCCCATCAAATCCGGCTGGGTGCCAATCATGGAGTTCACCTCCGCAGATATCTTTCAGCAGTCGCCCTTCGGCGACATACTGAATTCATTAAATTCTCTCTCCTTGTCAGGAGAGTCCTGGCCGAACTATGTCCGGCAGGATTGGAATGCGGATGGCGAAGACATTCGCCGCCCACCCACCACCCACTTAGTAGCCACTGTCAATGACTTAACCGACATGCTTGACTTCAACTCCGAAGACATCGACGGTATGGACGACGATGCAGGAGACGAACAGGAACCACTGCCCACAGGGCACTGGATGCCCACTTCATCACATGACGTATACATGGTGGACACACCAAAAGAAAACGACGACGAGGAACGGAAGGACGCAACGAAGGGTTGTCCCCTCGAGAAGCAGTCAAAGCGGCGGCGTAAGCACCTCTCCAAATCCCGCCTCGGCAGAAGCAACGATCATATAGACCCAGCGTTAGAGTAGGGTGAACCATCGCCGGACCACGGCAATAGAGAGAATCAAACCGAACAACCCGACTCTGTCAAAGATAATAGTCTAGACGACATCACACCGGATAGACACTCGGAGCAACAGAATGCCCGTCAAAGGCTTGTTGCCACCGCGAGGAGTCTAAAAAAGCAGAAGCAAAGGCTCAAGGCTGCGCAAGACACACTCAGAATCAGATGGAATAAAGTACTCAACACAACAGTGAAGTACGGCGGTAATCGCCCCACCAAGAGCTACCCGAAGCGGAAGTTGCTACCTGAATTCGATGAGGAGGCCTTAGATCCCCCGCAACCAAAAATTAAAACGGCCATCTGTCCGGATAGACGACCTCACAGCCAACATAGAGCGGCAAACAACGCCGCACATAAGCCAATACGTGATCCACGTGAGGGCTCACATCAAAAGGACGGCGCAACCAGATCCATCTATGGACCACGCAAGCGCGCTCCAGCATACGATGCAACACAACAAACATCCGAACAGCATGGTACACCCAGATACAGGGGTGCCGCACACCCCCTATGTTTCACCGACGAGGTGCTGGAACATGAATTTCCAGAGGGATTCAAACCCGTAAACATAGAGGCATATGACGGAACAACAGACCCTGGGGTCTGGATTGAGGACTATATCCTCCATATCCATATGGCTCGAGGAGATGATCTCCACGCCATTAAATATTTACCACTCAAACTCAAAGGGCCAGCTCGGCACTGGCATAAAAGCCTCCCCGAAAGCTCCATTGGAAGCTGGGAAGAGCTCGAAGACGCTTTTCAAGCAAATTTTCAAGGGACCTATGTCCGACCTCCGGATGCGAACGGTTTAAGTCATATAACTCAACAGCCCGGAGAGTCAGCCGGAAAGCTTTGGAACAGGTTTCTTACTAAAAAGAACCAAATAATCGACTGTCCGGATGCCGAAGCCTTGGCAGCTTTTAAACACAGCGTCCGAGACGAATGGCTTGCCAGACACCTCGGCCAAGAAAAGCCGAGAACAATGGCAGCATTAACAAGCCTCATGACCCGCTTTTGTGCGGGCGAGGACAGCTGGCTAGCCCGATGCAGCACCAACGACCCAAGTACATCCGAAGTTAGAGATGGAAACGGGAAATCACGACGCAGTAAAAATAATAAGCGCCGGAATAAAGAACACAGTCCAAAGAGCACGGCGGTAAATGCCGGATTCAGAAGCTCTCGGCAAGGTCAGCAAAAGCCTCCATCTAAAGGCGCCAGAGATGAACTGTCCAGCCTAAACAAAATTCTGGACCAAATATGTCAGATCCATAGCACCCCCGATAAACCTGCAAATCATACCCACAGAGAATGTTGGGTCTTCAAGAAGTCTGGCAAGCTCAACGCCGAACATAAGGGGCAGGATACACCAAGCGAAGACAAGGATGAGCCTCGCAAGCAAAACACTGGGGAATAGAAGAAATTTCCACCAGAAGTCAAAACAGTAAACGTGTTACACGTGATAAAGGGGAGAAACAAAGCGGCACTCCCAGATAAATATGCCCAAGGGCCTATCACCGCGGAGTTCTGCCACTGGCCGTCTCAACCGATCACCTTCGACCATCAGGATTACTCGGCAAGTATCCGGCGCGCAGGATGGGCTGCCTTGGTATTAGATCCAATAATTGACGGATACCACTTCACACGAGTCCTGATGGACGGTGGCAGCAGTCTAAACCTGATATATCAGGACACAATCCGCAAAATGGGGATAGACCCAACGAAAATTTGCCACAACAATACTACCTTTAAAGGAGTAACACCAGGCCCAGGGGCTCATTGCACGGGCTCCCTGCTACTAGAGGTTATATTTGGCTTTCCCGATAACTTCCATAGTGAAAATTTAACCTTCCACATTGCTCCGTTCCAAAGTGGCTATCAAGCACTACTTGGACGTGAAGCTTTCACTCGCTTTAATGCAATACCGCATTACGCTTCCCTCACGCTTAAGATGCCCGGTCCACGTGGCATCATTACAGTAAATGGAAATATTGAGCGATCACTGTGCGTCGAAGAGAGTGCGGCTGCCTTGGCAGCCGCGCACTAAAACGGCCTCACCAACTAAATCATTCGATAGGCCGTCAAGACCACGGACACGGTTCGACGAGTCCGGCGCAGCTATATGTAATTCATATAGGTTGGATGACCACACCCCTATTACAAATACAAGGGGCTCAACGCGCACAGACAAGTGGCAATTTTTACTCATCTTGATCTATACATGGTTTCTTTAAAACCTACCTTTTTGCACGACAACTTTTCACCTAAGTTTCTCTCTTTTACAGATGACTATCGTGCTACACCCGTCCAGGATACGACACAACGGAGACACAGGCACAGACGTGCAGCAGGGACCCGTTCAAAGGATTCTTTTTAGATTAAGACCGTGCGTCAACCTTTTTTTACTGTCTCTTGTTGATTCACATCCCTCGGATTCTCAGTACTATTGAGAAGGATGCTGACGTCTTGGCATGTGGCCACGTCAGAATAATGCACGTACCTGGACACCAGGGGCTTCTTACAAAGGGCACTGTTTAGGCCCGGTTTATACCATAAAGACCAAATACCTTAGTGAGTGTTCGGCGTCGCGAGTTTGGCCTTATATGCATCAGCTCCGAATCATGTCTTTGGTCAAATGTTGGGTTTGCCCGGCTCCTGTGTTTTGCTGCCTTACGTTCTGCTCTATTGGCTAAGGCGGCACCAGGAGAACTACTGCGATTGTGCCCCGGTTCATCCGGACGAGCACCTCAGTAGAGAAAGCCGAAAACTGACTGTCATGATATAGCGTGAGACTGGTCAACCACTCGATGACCTATCGGAATGTTAGAATTCCTCCGCCTTAATGAAGGGCCATTTCCAGCCAGGCATGTACGCACCTCGAGTTCGGGAGAGTGCGGAGCCACCAGGGGCTATATAGTAGCCCCACCGCCAAACTCCTATGGCTAAGTGAAAGTGTTAAAGCATTATAGTCCGGTTTCCACGTTCGCTGCGCTATCACCTCCTTAATAGGATCAAGACGTTGGATTAAGTGTGAACATGCGTCTTCTGCGAACACCTCTGCATTATATGCGTGGGGGTTGAAGCCGGCGACTGCAATCTTTCAGGTTATATACATATATACATAAACGGTCGCACAGGAGGCATCATATTACTTTGAGGCAAAAGTATAAATACAGCCTTAATAAATTTCATAAACATTGTTTTTACGATGGGAATACATGTCACTCAAACATAATACATGGGAATACATGCACTGGGCCTCTATCAAACGAGCACCCTCAAGAACTTCTTCAAAATAGTGCTCGGCACCCACTCGGCCTATGGCCGAACCCTGCGCCGCAACAGTGGTAGCATCCATCTCCGCCCAGTAGGCTTTAACACGGGCAAGGGCCATCCGCGAGCCTTCTATGCACGTCGACCTCTTCATCGCATTGATGTGCGGCACCGCACCAAGGAACTGCTGCACTAAGCTAAAATAGTTGTTCGGCTTCGGCTTTTCCGGCCACAGATGATCTACGACGGACCTCATGGCAAGTCCAGACAATCTATTGAGTTCGGCCCATTCGACCAGAATAGCTTGTCCACTTCACGATCTGTTTGATCTTGGAAGTATTCGGCCGCATCGACAGCACTCGCCGTCAAATCCAGATATGCGTCTGCCGAACTCCACAGCCGAATCTCCGAACTTCCTCCGTAGCAAAAAGGGCTTCCCAGCCGCAATATCACTAGCTTCACGCAGCTCTTCCTTCTTTGCCCTCATGGCAGAGCGGGTGTCTTTGGCCGCCATTGTGGCCTTTTCGAGGTCCGTCGCCTTTGCTCGGTTTTCTTCTTCAAGGAAGCGGCAATGGTCGGCAGTGTCTTTTAACTTTACAGCCATCTTGGCCATCTTTTCTTTGCTCTCGCAATGTGCGGCCTTCTCGGCTCTTAACTCTTTGGCCACCTTTAAAGCGGCCGCATTTCTAATCCTTGTTTGTTCTTTGGCTCGGGCATGTTCTGCCCGAAGGGTCTCCATGGTGGCAGCTCCATCTGCAGTCAAAAAATATTAAAGATACTGGCATCACACTGCTCTTACTATGTGACATTGACCGGAAAAACCTTACTTAACCTGTGCCTCGTCAAGCCGCTTGTTAACAAGCTCGATGTCGGCATCTGCCGCATCCAGTTGCTGCTTTAGTTCGGCAAAATCATTAGTCCGGCTAACCACCGGAGCTTCCATCACTTGCACATAAAACGGTATGGCTATTACCTGGGACTACGATCCTCTGTTTGCCGCCGTTCTTGGCGACAACCAGAGTCTCAAGGGCTACTATCTACACAGGGCACACCTAAAAATGTGCGGCACCATCACAAATGTACATCATTTTACGTACCTCAAAGCCCATCAGTAGACTCATAAAGGCTTCATGCAACCCGCTTTCGGCGGACGAAATCCTTTTAATCACCGTACCCATCAATGTACAATGTTCTTCTGAGATAGTTGCTCACTCTAGCAGATCCCTCAGTGCGTCCGACCGCATACCAGACGGTGCCAGATTCTTTTGGTTTCTCTCTTCAAGAGCCGGACACTGGGGACTTCGGGCGCCCATAGGATTATCTTCTGGCCTCACCTGATCCGGCGAGGCCCTCCGTGATGACACTTCAAGGTCACCCGCTTCTTGAGCGGGGGAGTCAGGGGGAGGCGTTTCACTCTCCATCATCTCCGGAAGAAGATCCCCCGAAGACGAGATCTGCTGAGAAAGGCTAAGATCCGAACTGCAAGATAAATGCTTCAGTTATTTTCCTCAGAGGAAAGGTAGTATATCTTCACTTTTAAAGTATTTTTTGATTACTTACAACTCGTTAGAGGGCTGATCCCCACGCGGACTTTGTGCGGCAAGAGCACCCTCCAAGGCAGGACCCTTTGGTGGAGATTTCTTCTCCCATTTGGAAACCTTGGTTTCCGGATCTTCAGAGGTAGTCCTCTTCCTTCCCCGGGGTGAGAGAATGTCAGATTCCTCCCCTTGGTTATCCTCCCTCATGGAGGCGCTCATTCCCTCGGTCGGAATAGGTAGCGGTGGAGGCCCGATTTCGCCCTCTTTATTCCCCCCTTTATCTTCCTTTGAGGGCTCCGGGCAAGGTGCTAGCTCGAGCATCTTTTCCAGTACCGGATTGTCCAAACCCTCAGGAAGGGAGGCCGAACACCGAATCATCTTTGCCTCTGTTAGCCAGTCCTGGTCAAAAAGCGTTTTCTCAGAATGACGTCATGATAAATGAAAGACGGTGTGTTCGGCTAGAGGATTACTTACCTGGTCAGCGGTGCGGTTGCTGCTCGGGCCCACGTCCTCGGTAGTATCCGGACACTCCATTTGGGGTCCGAAGAATGATTTATACATCTCCTCGTGCGTTAGGCTGAGGAAATTCTGAATAGTGCGCGGTCCTTCTGGGTTGAACTCCCACATGCAGAGGGGCCGGCGTTTGCAAGGCTGGACTCGACGAACCAGCATGACATGCACCACCATAACCAGACTGAAATCTCCTTCGAAGAGATCTTGAATGCGGCTCTGCAGTATAGGCACATCCTTGGCTAGACCCCAGCTCAGCCCTCTGCTAATCCATGACATCAGTTGTGGCGGAGGGCCCAAGCGGAAAGAAGGGGCAGCCACCCACTTGTCACCTCTGGAAAGGAACCCTTTGGCCTTGGAGCTCCAGCGATCCTACTTATTAATGCGCCTCCGCACGCTACATGCTGCCCCTCGACCATCTTCGGTTTCACGTCAAAGGACTTGAGCCACAGGTCAGAGTGAGGGGTAATGCGGAGGAAGGCCTCACATACGACAATAAATGCCGAGATGTGGAGAAAGGAGTCCGGGGCTAGATCGTCGCAATCTAGCCCGTAATAGAACATCAAACCCCTAATGAAGGGATCCAGAGTGAGGCCTAGACCTTGGAGGAAGTGGGAGATGAACACAACATTCTCGTTGGGTTCGGGAGTAGGGACGACCTGCCCTCAGCGGGGTAGACGATGCGAAACCTCGGCGGTCAGGTATCTGGCCTCCCTCAACTTCTTGATATCCTCTTCCATAACGGAGGAGGGCATCCACCGGCCTTGAATGCTAGATCTGGACATGATTGAAGGTCCGAAGCACCTGACCTGGGCTTTGGGTGTTAGAACTCGAGGCGGGGGAAGGATTTGATTGAGGACGGGAGGGAAAAAAGTAAAAGCCTTGTCCCTTTATAAAGAGGGTGAATATCAAGCGTCCTCCTAGTGGCCGTTTTGGGACTTGCCTAAAATCTAGGAGTCCTAGGCATGGTTGGATTACCCATGACCGTATTGATGAGAATCCCGTAATTAGGGGAACACGATCTCTGCTTTGACAAGACGTGTCAAGAAACCGCCTCGCGGTATGTGTGGAGCTGGTTGAAGAAAAATGGTTCGAATAATCACCGAGCCATGGCCTGTTGTCATGTTGCCAAAGCGTGTCAGTAGATTAAGATTTGTGGAAATATTATTCTCTCTATGGTGGTATGTGGAATTTATTTTGCAGGGTTGGACACTATCCTGATATTCAAACTCTTCTGTGATGTGTTCGGAGGAGGAACCCGCCTTGCAATGCCGAAGAGAACACTGCGTGCCGGACTCATCGTCATTGAAGCCTGCTTCAGGGGCTACTGAGGGAGTCCAGGATTAGGGGGTCTCTAGACAGCCAGACTATATCCTTTGGCCGGACAGTTGGACTATGAAGATACAAGATTGAAGACTTTGTCCCGTGTCCGGATAGGACTATACTTGGCGTGGAAGGCAAGCTAGGCAGTACGGATATGGATATCTCCTCCTTTGTAACTGACCTTGTGTAACCCTAACCCTCTCCGGTGTCTATATGAACCGGAGGGTTTTAGTCCGTGCAATAAGATACAATCATACCATAGTCTATCTTTTAGGGTTTAGCCTCTCAGATCTCGTGGTAGATCAACTCTTGTAATACCCATATCATCAAGAATAAATCAAGCAGGACGTAGGGTTTTACCTCCATCAAGAGGGCCCGAACCTGGGTAAAACATCGTGTCCCCTGCCTCCTGTTACCATCCGCCTTAGACGCATAGTTCAGGAATTACAAACTGGCATGATTAGATGTGGTATTGTTGAGGAGAATACTAATATCACTCGTTTATTTCATCTTGCTTGTAAAGTATAAGGAGAATTACAAACTTGCACGTTTTATGGGTGTATTAAATAGAGAGATTCAGACCATTCTAGAGTATAAGGAGCATACTAGTATCACTCGTTTATTCCATCTTGCTTGTAAAGCTGAACGTGAAATGCAGGATCGACACGCATTGGCGCGAACTAACTTTTCTGCACGTCGATCTTCATCATGGACACCACGTTCATCCTCTACTTCCCCTGCACCAGCATCTCCATCAGGTTCCACCTCCAACTGTGATACAAGAAAGCAGGCACAACCACCACTATCTACCAAGAGCACACCTGCCAGGCCTGCGCAGAGCTCTTCTTCTTCCATGGCATCAACAGGGCACACAAGTGATATTATTTGTCGTCGTTGTAAGGGAAGAGGACATTTTGCGAGGGAATGCAAATCTCAGCGTGTGATGATTGCTACTGAGGATGGTGGGTATGAGTCTGCTAGTGACTATGATGAGGAGACTTTGGCTCTTATTACATGTGAAGAACACGGTGGAGATGATTCTGATCATGAGACGCAATACATGGCTCCTGAAGATGCTGACAGGTATGAATGTTTAGTTGCTCAACGTGTTTTGAGTGTGCAGGTCACACAAGCTGAGCAAAATCAGAGGCATGATTTGTTCCATACAAATGGAGTTGTGAAGGAACGTTCCGTTAGCATCATCATAGATGGAGGGAGCTGCAATAACTTGGCTAGCATGGAGATGGTGGAGAAGCTATCTCTCACGACAAGACCACATCCACATCCTTACTACATCCAATGGTTCAACAACAGCGGCAAGGTTAAGGTAACACGTATTGTTCGTGTGCATTTTAGTATATCTACATATGCTGATTATGTTGATTGTGATGTGGTACCTATGCAAGCATGTTCCTTATTACTTGGTAGACCATGGCAATTTGATAAAAATTCTGTACACCATGGTAGAAACAATTAGTATACTCTTGTTCATAAGGATAAAAATATTACTTTGCTTCCTATGACTCCTGATTCCATTTTGAAAGATGATATTAATAGAGCTAATAAAGCAAAACAGGAGAAAAATAAGAGTGAAAATCAGATTGTGGCAAAAGAATTTGAGCAACAAATGAAGCCTGATAATAAACCATCCAGTGTTGCTTCTGAAATTAAATTGAAAAGTGCATGTTTACTTGCCACCAAATCTGATATTGATGATCTTGATTTTAGAAAATCTGTTTGCTATGCTTTTGTGCGCAAAGAGGCATTATTTTCATTCGAGGACGTGCCTTCCTCTTTGCCTCCTGCTGTCACTAACATTTTGCGGGAGTTCGCTGACGTCTTTCCACAAGACGTGCCACCGGGATTACCACCTATTCGAAGGATTGAGCATCAAATTGACTTAATTACTGGTGCATCATTACCCAACCGTGCACCATACCGTACCAATCCAGAGGAGACGAAGGAGATTATGCGTCAAGTACAGGAGCTGCTCGACAAAGGTTATATACGCGAATCCCTTAGTCCTTGTGCTATTCCTATCATTTTAGTGCTGAAAAAGGATGGTACGTCGCGTATGTGTGTTGATTGTAGAGGCATTAATAATATTACTATTCGTTATCGTCATCCTATTCCTAGGCTAGACGACATGCTTGATGAATTGAGTGGCTCTACAATATTCTCCAAAGTTGATTTGTGTGGTGGATACCATCAAATTCGTATGAAATTGGGAGATGAATGGAAAACAGCATTTAAAACTAAGTTTGGATTATATGAGTGGTTAGTCATGCCTTTTGAGTTAACTAATGCACCTAGTACTTTCATGAGATTAATGAACGCAGTTTTACGTGTTTTCATTGGACGATTTGTGGTAGTCTATTTTGATGATATACTGATTTATAGTAAATCTTTCGAGGAACATTTGGAACATTTACGTGTTGTTTTTATTGCTCAACGTGATGCACGTTTGTTTGGTAACCTTGGAAAGTGCACCTTTTGCACCAACCGAGTATCTTTTCTTCGCTATGTTGTTACTCCACAGGGAATAGAAGTTGATAAAGCCAAGATTGAAGCTATTGAGAGTTGGCCGCAACCCAAAATGGTCACACAAGTGAGGAGTTTCCTTGGCCTCGCTGGTTTCTATAGGCGTTTTGTGAGAGATTTCAGCACCATTACTGCGCCTCTCAACGAGCTTACAAAGAAGGATGTGCCTTTTGTTTGGGGTACAACACATGAAGAAGCCTTCACGATATTGAAAGATAAGTTGACAGATGCTCCTTTACTCCAACTTCCTGATTTAATTAAGACTTTTGAGCTTGAATGTGATGCTAGTGGAATTGGATTAGGAGGTCTGTTATTACAAGATGGCAAACCTGTTGCATACTTTTCTGAAAAATTGAGTGGGCCTAGTCTGAACTATTCTACTTATGATAAAGAAGTATATGCTCTTGTTCGGACCTTAGAAACATGGCAACATTATTATTGGCCCAAGGAATTTGTTATACATTCTGATCATGAATCTTTGAAACACAGTAAAAGTCTAGCAAAACTGAACCGTAAACATGCTAAATGGGTTGAATTCATTGAGACTTTCCCGTATGTCATTAAACATAAGAAGGGTAAAGAAAATGTTATTGTTGATGCTTTGTCTCGTTGTTATACTATGCTTTCACAACTTGACTTTAAAATATTTGGTTTGGAGACCATCAAAGATCAATATATGCATGATGCTGAATTTAAAGATGTATTGCAGAATTGTAAGGAAGGGAGAACTTGGAACAAGTTCGTCCTTAATGATGGATTTTTGTTTCGTGCTAACAAGTTATGCATTCCAGCTAGCTCCGTTCGTCTTTTGTTGTTGCACGAGGCGCATGGAGGAGGATTGATGGGACACTTTGGCATCAAGAAGATAGAGGATATACTTGCTACACATTTCTTTTGGCCAAAGATGAGACGAGATGTTGAGCGTTTTGTTGCTCACTGGACTACATGTCTAAAAGCTAAGTCACGACTCAATCCTCATGGTTTATATATGCCTTTGCCGGTACCTAGTGTTCCTTGGGAGGATATATCTATGGACTTTGTTTTAGGTTACCTCGAACAAATAAGGGGAGGGATAGCATATTTGTTGTCGTGGATAGATTCTCGAAAATGGCACACTTTATACCATGTCATAAAAGCGATGATGCTGTTAATGTTGCTGATTTGTTCTTTCATGAAATTATTCGCTTGCATGGTGTGCCAAATACTATTGTTTCAGATCGTGATACTAAATTTATTATCCACTTTTGGAGATGTTTATGGGCTAAATTGGGGACTAAACTGCTTTTTAGTACTACTTGTCGCCCCCAATCTGATGGACAAACTGAAGTAGTCAATAGAACATTGTCTACTATGCTTAGGGCTGTTTTGAAGAATAATAAGAAAATGTAGGAAGAATGCTTGCCTCATATTGAATTTGCTTATAATCGTTCATTGCATTCTACTACTAAGATGTGCCCTTTTGAAATTGTGTATGGTTTCCTACCTCGTGCACCTATTAATTTGTTGTCTCTTCCATCTTCGGAGAAGGTTAATTTTGATGCTAAAGAACATGTTGAATTGATTTTAAAAATGCACGAGTTAACTAAGGAAAACATTGAGCGTATGAATGCTAAATATAAACTTGCTGCAGATAAAGGTAGAAAACATGTTGTGTTTGCACCTGGAGATCTTGTTTGGTTACATTTGCGTAAGGGTAGATTTCCTAATTTGCACAAATCAAAGCTAATGCCACATGCTGATGGTCCTTTTAAGGTGTTAGAGAAAATAAATGATAATGCATATAAACTTGAGATGCCTGTAGATTTTGAGGTTAGTACCACTTTTAACATTGTAGATTTGAAGTCTTATTTGGGTGAGGAAGATGATCTTTCGTCGAGGACGACTTTATTTCAAGAAGGGGAGGATGATGAGGAAATCAATACCATTGTTACACCCATAGCCCCTACTGCTATACATACTAGACCAATTACTAGAGCTCGCGCACGCCAATTAAATTATCAGGTACTTCCGTTTCTTGGTAATGATTCTAATGTTCATGAGAATATGATGCTGCCTAAATTGGATACATTTGTTTTGCTTACGAATGAAGGGTGATGGAGTCCTGGATTAGGGGGTCTCCGGATAGCCGGACTATCTCCATTAGCCGGACTGTTAGACTATGAACATACAAGATTGAAGACTTCATCTCATGTCCGGATGGGACTCTACTTGGCGTGGAAGGCAAGCTAGGCAATACGTATATGGATATCTCCTCCTTTGTAACTGACCTTGTGTAACGCTCACCCTCTCCGGTGTCTATATAAACAAAGGGTTTTAGTCCGTAGGACGACAATCACAACATACAATCATACCATAGGCTAGCTTCTAGGGTTTGGCCTCTCTGATCTCGTAGTAGATCTACTCTTGTAACACCCATATCATCAATATTAATCAAGTAGGACGTAGGGTTTTACCTCCATCAAGAGGGCCCGAACCTGGGTAAAACATCGTGTCCCCTGCCTCGTGTTACCATCCGGCCTAGACGCACCGTTCGGGACCCCCTACCCGAGATCCGCCGGTTTTGACACTGACATTGGCGCTTCCATTGAGAGTTCCGCTGTGCCGTCGCCGCAAGGAAGGATGTCTCGTCCCGTCTTTAAAGACGGAACTATCGCTGAGGGAGCTCTGGCTATCGGTCAAACTCTCAGGCTAGGTGGTTTTCTTATGACCGCCTGTTCGGCCGCTGCGCCGACGATGACTTCCCGGGTCATCGAAAGCAATCTTCACGTCAACTCGGAACTCACCGAGCAGTTAGATCCAATGGAGCTCTCTTCCCTGAACGAGCTCTTGGATCGGATCGCCGCCCTGGGAGTCGCTATAGACTACGATCAGATTGGGCCTAAACCGATCTAAGAGAAATTAACTCTCCCCAGGTCACCCATCACGTTGCAGTGGTGGAAGAACAATGCGGCAACCCTTCATCTATCTTAAGGACTAGCTACGTCCGGATTCCCGATCCCTCCAAGCCGGATAACCGCGGAGAGGAGGATGTCACTCAAAGCCTGAACCCAGAATCAGGCAGTGGGCTAGATTTACCGGAAAACAACCAAGAATCCAAACTTTCGAGTTCGGAAACTCCTTGGCCACTGAGCCTCAGATTGGGTGAGGATTCGGATTCAATTCCACCCACCCACCCAAACATACAAGATCTATCCCAAATTAGGCAAGAGCCCAAAGAAACAGTACACCATTAGTGAGCCAGATTCCTCCTGGTCAAGAACAGGATAAAGGACTGCCGCGAGGAAGACGCAATTTCACTCTTCTGCAATAATTGCACGGACAAGGGAATCCTCAACGCCATAAGTCGTCGCGAAATTACACGCTTTGCCGACTTGGTGTCCATAATACGAAAGTACTGTGAGATGGAAAGCGCCTCGAAAACCGAAATAAAATTTTGGGATAATCCGGCCCTGAATACAAACCCAGTCCGAAATAAAAGGGTGCATTATCACAATACACCTGGGTTAACTACCAAAAAGCAAAAGCCCTCTACGGGGCAAGGAACCGTACTGGAGGGATGGCTCAATGGACCCTGCAAAATACATAGTACAGCGGATGCGATACCAACGCACAGCCTTAGAACATGCTGGATACTCCGGCAGGTGGCCAAAAGTGGTGAGGATCTACTCCTCCCAAAAACCACAGAGCACCACCCCGAGGACAACAATACGTTCTTAACGGTCTTTGAGACCTTCGCGTCAAATAATAGACGGAAGCGAACACTCCACAGCACGTCCGAAATCTGCCACATAGCAGAAATAAATCCTTGGAGCGACACAGCTATTACCTTCAATGCGAGTGACGAACATAAATTCCGAACAGCCCGAGTACTAGCTGCACTGGTCCTCAGCCCAATCGTGGACGGCTTTCGGCTCACCAAGGTACTCATGGACGGCGGCAGCGAATTAAACCTCATCTATGAGGAAACTCTTCAAAAGATGGAAATAGACTGGAGCCGCATTAAGTAAAGCAGCACAACCTTTAGACGAATCATCCCCAGTCGGGAAGCACGCTGCGCTAGAAAAATCACACTAGGCATGGTATTCGGCACACCGGATAATTACAGGTCCGAAGAAATTACATTCCAAGGGGCCCCGTTCAGCAGCGGATACCACGCTCTATTAGGGCGGGAGGTGTTTACAATCTTCCAAGCCATACCCCATTACGGGTACATGAAGCTCAAAATGCCCGGGCCCAACGGAATCATCACCCTTGTTAGTGATCCGGACATAGCACTCCGCGCCGAAAATAAGACAGCTGCACTGGCCCTTGAGGCACTATCCGAAGCCCTAGCAGCCGAAGAACTAACTGCGTTGCGCTCCACGGTGAACAGGGAGGACGTGATACTCGATAAAAGATCCAAATCCACCTCCTTTAAGCCGACGGATGAATAGTCAAATTCCAAGTACATCCAACGGACCCTACAAAAATAGCTTCCATCGGGGCACAATTAAACCCTGATGTCGACGCCGCACTGCGAGAGTTCCTACGCGAGAACTGGGACATTTTTGCCTGGCACCCTTCAGACATGCCAGGAATCCCACGCAGGCTGGCTGAACACAGCCAAAATATCCTAAAAGGATTCAAGCCAGTCAAGCACGCTCTTCGACATTTCTCCGAGCCTAAAAGACAAGCCAAGGGAGAGCAACTAGCCAAGCTATTGGAGGCCAGATTCATCAAAGACATAAAACATCCGGACTGGTTAGCAAACCTGGTGATGGTACCAAAGAAGGACAAATCCTAGCGCTTGTGCGTCGATTTTAAGGATCTTAATAAGGCTTGCCCAAAGGATCCCTTCCCCCTCCCCCGCAACAATCAAATCATCGATGCTACCGCAGGACACGATTCATTGTGTTTCCTCGACACATACTCCGGCTACCATCAAATCAAAATGGCAGAGCCAGACCAATCCGCAACGGCATTCATCACACCATATGGCCCATTCTGCTTCAACACAATGCCCTTCGGGCTAAGAAACGCCAGTGCAATGTATCAGCGCATGATTCAGACATGCCTGGCAAACCAGATCGGCCAAACAGTGGAGGCATACATGGATGACGTGGTCATTAAACCAAGCATGTCGAAACTCTAGTAGACGACTTAAGGCTCACATTCGACAACCTCCAAACATATGACATCAAGCTCAATCCGGAAAAATGCGTTTTCGGCGTACCAGCAGGAAAGCTCCTGGGATTCATTGTCTCCAGTAGAGGTATTGAAGCTAATCCGGCCAAAATTCGAGCGTTGTCATAGTTGGCTACCCCAGCAGACCTCAAACAAATACAAAAATTAACTGGATGCGTGGCGGCTCTAAGCCGCTTTATCTCCCGCTTGGGAGAAAAGGCATTACTCCTTTATCGCCTCCTACGGCGCACCGAACACTTCGAGTGGACGGACGCCGCCACGGCCGGACTCAACGAAATAAAAGCCATATTGGCAACAAACCCAGTCCTGGCCGCGCCAAACATTGGCGAACCAATGCTATTATACATTGCGGCAACTCATCAAGTAGTAAGCGCAATGCTTGTCTTCGAGCGAGAAGCGGACGGACAATAGTCGGGAAGATAGCGGTTTACTACGTGTCCACTGTCCTTACCCCATGCAAATCACGGTACCCACATTATCAAAAGATAGCGTACGCGGTATTTATGGCATCCCGGAAACTGCGACACTACTTTCAAGAGTGTTCGATAATGGTAGCCTCGGAAGTACCACTTAACGATATTATAAACAACCGCGACACGACGGGCCGGATTGCCAAATGGGCCATTGAGCTCCTCCCGTTCGACATAACTTACAAACCACGGCGAGCTATTAAATCGCAAGTTTGGCTGACTTCGTCGCTGAATGGACGGAAGCCGAACTCCCTAAAGAGTACGGCACATATTCAAACTGGATCATGCACTTCGACGACTCCAAAATGTTGGTTGGTCTAGGGGCTGGCATCGTTTTGATGTCCCCAACAGGAGACACCGTTCAATACGTACTACAGATAATGTATACAGACTCCAACAACGCAGCTGAATATGAGGCCCTTCTACATGGTCTCCGGATGGCAGTATCCATTGGCATTTAACGCCTAGAGGTGCGCGGGGATTCAAACCTCGCGATACCCCAAATAAATGGAGACTTTGATGCCAAGGATCCAAAAATGGCCGCTTATCGCAATACCGTCCTAAAAATGTCAGCTCGGTTCTAGGGGCTCGAATTTCACCATGTGGCTCGGGAAAACAATCAGGCGGCGGATATCCTCGCCCGGATTGGCGCCAAATGCGACGCGGTCCCTCCCAACATTTTTCTGGAAAGGCTTTTCAAGCCATCCGTAGCATGGGAAGGGGAGACTGGTAACAATAGTCCGGACCCGGCCAAAATACCCGATACCGAACTCTCGGACACAATCGGAGGCTCCGCCACCGAAATAACACAATCAGCCCACGAAATAATGGCCATTATTGCCCCGTGGACAGAACCATTCCTGGCCTACTTAACTAGACAGGAACTCCCGGAGGACCAAAATGAGGAACGCGGCATAGTGCGGCGATCAAAGGCCTACAGGGTCTAGGAGGGAGAATTGTACAAAAAAAGCAGTACCGGAGTCCTTCAACGGTGCATCTCCGAAGAGGAAGGATGGAACCTTTTGGAAGAAATTCATGCCGGACTCGGCGGTCATCACGCCGCAGCCCGGGCTCTTGTGAGCAAGGCCTTCCGTACAGGATTCTATTGGCCAACGGCCCGGGCAGACGCACAGGACTTGGTCCAGCATTGCGCCGGTTGCCAGCTCTTTGCAAATCAAAGCCACATGCCACCCACCGCCCTCCGAACAATCCCCATTACATGGCCCTTCGCGGTCTGGGGGCTTGACATGGTTGGACCCCTTAAAGGTGGAACCCACAAGAAAAAAATACTTATTGGTCATGGTGGATAAATTCACCAAATGGATAGAGGCCAAACCGGTTAAAATAGCCGAATCCGGACTGGTGATAGATTTCATATCCGGGGTTGTACACCGCTACGGCGTCCCCCACAGCATCATAACTGATAACGGCATGAACTTCACGGCTGACGAGGTAAAACTCTGGTGCAGCAAAATGGGCATCAAGCTCGATTATGCTTCAGTCTATCACCCACAAACCAATGGTCAAGTCGAACGAGCAAATTGTCTTATAATGAGCGGCGTTAAACCCAGACTAGTGCGCTCCTTAGCAGAGTCTGACACACACTGGGTAGAGGAGCTCGACTCCGTACTCTAGGGGCTGCCGACCACGCCGAATCGTAGTACCGGATACACACCATTTTTATGGTGTACGGCGCAGAGGCAGTCCTACCCTGTGACATAATTCACGACTCACCTCGAGTGCGCATGTACGAAGAAAGAGAAGCCGAGCTCGATCGGCAGGACAGTCTGGACACCTTGGAGGAAGAGCGCGACGTAGCCAAAGCCTGTTCCACATTTTACTAGCAACAGGCTCGCAGATACCAAAGCAGAGAAGTACGAGCCAAAACTTATAACGTTGGCGAACTAGTTCTCCGGCTGCCGGATAAGAAAAAGAACAAGCTAGAGCCCAAATGGGAAGGTCCCTTCATCATCGACCAAGTTCTGATCAGCGGAGCGTACCGACTGCGGGATGCATCGACTAGTCGACTCGAGCCGAACCCATGGAATGCAGCCAGGCTCCGAAGATTCTATGCCTAGCACCGGACTTTATGTTAGTCCCCTCCCTTTGTCCATTTTCTGCATATGCGTCATCTGTCTTGTTTCCCTTTCTTTCTTTTATTCCTCTAGGCCTTCAAGGGTCACCTTGTGCCTCACTTGTACATTACAGATATGCGGCCGCACTCTCTACACCTGGGGGCTTCTTTCACAGAAGCTTCAATTATTAACCTGGGCATCACGCCCAACACATGTGTTATACTTTCGCATGTAACTTTTTTCACCATTATATGCATCGGTATGTCTTAAGTTTTGGCCAAGCTGGGTTGCCTGGCTCTTGTATTTATGCCCTACGTTCCCATTAATTCGGCTAGGGCATAAGAGGAGCACCTCTGCGATTGTTACCGCCGGGTCAGCCAGACGTGTACCTCAGACTGGGTGAAGCCGAAAGCTAGCGTTCTTAAGAGAATATTCGGTTGGTGAACAAAAGATGACTTTTATTTATTATCCATAACTGCCCCCAGATGTTTTTTCTGCGCTTCTCGTCGCAGGCCGGACATGCACTTTAGGGCATGCCTACCCAGGGAAAGGAACCCTTAACGGAACTATTATCTCTGGAAGATGTTTCTTACTACCCATGTAATATAACATAACTAGTTGGCCACTTGTCTGATAAAGCACTAATGACCCCTACGCCTGGTCTCCACGCATGCCCCGGTTCTTACATAACCGAGAGGGTATTCGGATACACTCCGGACTGTCGGGTCCTGAGGTTGAAGCGAAAAGGTCTGCCATGACAAACGATCTACAATCCGGCTAGAAGGCATCATACATGTCACTTTAAAATTACATAGTCAACTTGACTGGTTGAATTCCTCTTCAATGCCATCCAATAGGCTGTCTAGTCTACAGTCCAGTTGGGAATACTTTGCGGCCAATTCTACTTGCCCGTACACTAAACTCACAGGGATCTCCTTGCCATCAGGCCCCACAGGTCCGACTTCGGCCATGTGGTTCGAGTCAGCCTTCGTGTACCGTGTCTTCACCATTGCCCAGGCTTCCCTGGCACCCAGAGGGCAGGCCGATACCTTCCATAATCGGAAGCGCCGCCGTGCTCCCTTCAGCTTTTCTGCAAGCTCTCCAAGGCCTGCGGGTATGGAGACGGACGGCCACAAGGCCTGGGCGACGCCTTGCATCACCTGCCAAACTCGTTTGTGCAACTGTGCGAGCTCGGGAAGAAGATCACCCGTTGAACCAGGCATCTCCTCGGCAGGACGTCCTGTTAGCATACCTACAGGCATAACTCTGTCAGCCAGCTTCCTCGCCGAACTCTTTTTCAAAGTTCGTTGAAGCACTTACTAAATATGTCGCGTCGAAGCCGCCGATTCTCCTTAATAGAATCCGACACTTGGGCACGAACATCTTTTAGTTCCACGCCCAGCTTGGTGTTGGCATCTTGGAGATCATTCTTCTCCTGACTCACCCTCGTTAGCACGCTCTCACCAGCCTTTAGCTGGCGTATGAGCTGTTGCTTATCCGGATTCACCCCAGTGTCATCTGCAATTTTATCGTCAGATTTGCATATAAAGCTGCACTCTAATATGATACTTATCATTTGATGGATATGTTACTAGCAAGGGTCTCTTTGGGCTCCCCTGCGATGGCTAGTGCGGCCTGAAGTTGGGCTTTGCACTCTTCCAGCTCCTGGGACAGTTGAGTATTCTTTTCTGTAAGAACCTACATAACAAATGATCCTTAAATTAGTTATCCTAACTGTTTCAAGTCTCAGGGGCTACTGATATATATAATCATCAAATTTTCTCACCCGTATGTCTTTTACTTACTGCTCCGTGGCTCTGGCTAGACCATTTTGAGTGGCATGGAGGTGCGCATCTCCCGAGTTGAAGGCATCCAAAGCCTCTTGGGAGAAACAAGCGTCACGGAGAACAGTCCGGCGACGCCTGTGGTTCATGGAACTTTCCACCTCGGAATGAGTGGCGGACAGTCTATCTGTATCCTCTGTCGGAGGAGCACCCGGCGCACACCTTGTACTTGTTCCCACCTCTGAGTCTGGCCTTGGAGCCTGGTTTGTGGAGGCGCGGTTGGTAGCGTCTCTGGGTATAGTCCGGCGAGCGCTCTTTTTCCTGAAAAGAGGGCATATGCGTTAATATGCCTCTGTAAATAATGTCTTGTAATAAAGACGACGTGCCATACCGCTGCACCGGTGCCTCAATCCGTACTGTGGATCTTTTCAGCCCACCTGGCCTAGCGGCCCCTTGTTGGCTAGTTGCCACAGGCTCGGCCTTCTGCCCCGAGGACCTCCCCTGCAAAACATGGCTGTTATACGGCAATAAAAAAGAGTACAAGGATGGATCCCTTTTTAAGTGCCGGGACTTCGGTCTCAGTCACCTGTGAGGCTGGAACTAGCCCAGGGTAATCGGCCGTAATGGCCACCAAGGTATTGTCATTACTCCCTTGGTAAAATACCCCGTCGATCAGATCCACAGATATGTCCGGATCCTCCTGGGAGGCCGAGTCAAGGGACCGTCCAGGATCCTCGAGCTGTGGAGGAGGGCTGTTTATCTCCTTTACTGCCTGGCGCAGCTCTTGCGATGAAATCGCTAGAATGAATACTTAAACTACGGGAATACGAAATGGATGGGCGAGAAAAAGTCTCCGCTTACCTAGGTCGGAGGATTGTACATAGAGAATCCACCCTGCAGGTTGACACAGAGGAACTCCTCCTCTTCTCCCTTGTACAAAGTGGACAAGATCTTTATTAGATCAGCAGCCGATCCCGGCCCTTTGCGGCCATGGCGGGTGGCGTCATCCTCCCCGTTGAAATCCCACATGGGGTGGCCTCTATACTGGAGCGGCTGCACCCCCCGTATAATGCATATAGCCATGACCTCGATCATGGTCAATCCGGATCGAGCAAAAGAACTTATCCGGCTCATCGGATAAAGAATGTCCCTGTCGTCTTCCTCCAGGGAGCTCCGTGGACGCCAGCTCCGGCGCTTCTTCAAAGGGGCGTTGTCAAACTTAGGAAGGCCGATCCGAATAGGGTCCAGAAGGGGGACATCTTCTATATAAAACCATTCTGAAGGCCAGTCTTCGGACGTCTTCTTCGGGGTCTCGGACAGGTATCCGGTCCCGACGATACGCCACACTTCGGCTCCGCCCACTTGATATATTGATCCCTTCTTGGAACGGGGCACAAGGTAGAATAGCTTCTTCCACAGAGCGAAATGAGCCTCACAGCCCAAAAATAACTCGCAAAGGCCTACGAATCCCGCGATATGCAGCAGGGAGGCAGGCGTAAGGTTGTGCAGCTGGAGGCCATAGAACTCCAGAAGCCCCTGGAGAAACAGATGAATTGGGAATCCGAGCCCTCTTACCAAGTAAGGGACAAGGCATACCCGCTCTCCCTTGGAGGGATTGGGACGGCTCTCCGCTTGCTCTCCGCCATTGTAGGTGGCAAGCCCGGCTCGAACCGGGACCAGGTACGCTGGGGGAAGAAATCCCTTAGACTGAAGCATCACCAATTTTCTGTGCGGGATGGAACATCTCTCCCAATCTCCAGGCTTGGAAATAGGGGTGTGAGAGGAGGAGCTGCGTCGACCGGCCATGGTGGAACGGATCTCTGTCGAGCACGTTCCGATGAAGACTCGGCAAGGGAGGATGATGTGATTTGGATCTGAATCCTCGCCTTTTTAAAAAGGCGTCTCATTTACATAACTAGGGGGTAAATGCGAAAACACCCTGGCTCTTCACATTCGCTCGACACGTGGAAAGTGGCCATTATTGGGCGTAGAAGCCAAGGAGTACAAACCGTCACAAGGAACCGGACATTATTTCAATAGGTACACAGAATTTGAAGAGGAACCCGCCTTGCAATGCCGAAGATAATACTGCGCGCCGGACTCGTCGCCATTGAAGCCTGGTTCGGGGGCTACTGAGGGAGTCCTGGATTAGGGGGTCTCCGGATAGACGGACTATCTCCATTGGACGGACTGTTAGACTATGAAGATACAAGATTGAAGACTTCGTCTCGTGTCCGGATGGGACTCTACTTGGCGTGGAAGGCAAGCTAGGCAATACGTATATGGATATCTCCTCCTTTGTAACCGACCTTGTGTAACCCTAACCCTCTCCGGTGTCTATATAAACCGAAGTGATTTAGTTCGTAGGACGACAATCACAACATACAATCATACCATAGGCTAGCTTCTAGGGTTTGGCGTGGTAGATCTACTCTTGTAACACCCATATCATCAATATTAATCACGCAGGACGTAGGGTTTTACCTCCATCAAGAGGGCCTGAACCTGGGTAAAACATCGTGTCCCCTGCCTCCTGTTACCATCCGGCCTAGACGCACAGTTCGGGACCCCCTACGCGAGATCTGCCGGTTTTGACACCGACAAAGGGCCTGGCATGGATAAGAGGAATGAACACTGGAGCAAGACCAAGCATGGAGATGATGGCATGCACAAGGGGATCCAGAACGGAGTTACAAGTGATGGTTTCAGGACTTTGAAGCCACCATAAGGAGTGCATGAAGCCTTGGACGAAATATACTTAATGTAAGTTCATAAATTTCATCCATAGACTATTCTAGGTGCTGCATCACCTTATTATTGCGCCAGGCCCATGTATTTTCGAAATACTTAAGTATAGGCTATTTTTAGAGTCCGTATGTGTGGGCAAACAAGAGTTAGGGTTGGTTTCGGACCCCTCCTCCAAGGGCCACGAAATTCCCCCCTCTTCCTCCATATATACAGCCCTTAGGGCGTCGTTTAGACTTTGGTTTTGTTTACATTAATAGTTCGGCAAAGCTGCAACTTCGCGTACTTCGTTTGTGCCCAATGACCAGACCAAGACGTCACAGAACCCCACCTTCATCAATAAAGCTTTCCTTTTATATTCGCAATATCCAGATTGCAATTTCAATTTCTTGCTTTTTCTTCATTGCTTGCAGGAAATAGACCATCGTGGTTAGGTTGATCGTGCTCCGGCCCGGTCAATAACCTCTCGGAGTTGGTTTAGCGATTGCTAAGGTGCGACGTCCTCGCACGTTCGTAGTCGAATCGTCAAAGTCGACTTCCACCAAAACGATAGCCACCATCTCATAGAAAGATCGGGCCCCTCCTCTCTATCACCCATATGATGTGGCACCTCGTAGCTCGTCTCCATGACCGAAGGGAATGTCCCAAGCTCAACCATCTTCCTTGGGAGGCTTCCGAAGATGGAAGTGTCGCCCTCGCTCGTAGGTGGTCGCCTTGGACTTGATGAAGTCGTTGTAGGAGTACTTGTGGGAAGTAGGCGAAGATGCCATACGTCCAAAAGGCAAAGATGCCTTGATAGCACTTGGCAAAGATGCCAAAGTGGTGGTAGTAGTCGTAGCTCCGTCTTGGTGGTGCTCGTCTCGCGGTCTCCTCTTGTGCTCATGAAGTTTGGCCTTGGCGTGAAGTAGGGCTTGTTGGGACTTGTGCATTTGCGCTTGGTAAGCATTTCCATGATGATGGTGTCGTTGTCGTGCTTGAGCTCGATGTAGATGTCCCTCATCATCGTCGTGCACATGTTGCTTGGAGGTGACTTGCCCTTCATGACGAGGTGGATCACGAACGTGATGGTGGTCGCCATGGAGATGTGGATGTGGACAACTTGCGCTTGCATCATTTTTGCGCTCCGAAGACTTGTGATTGGAATGTCGCCGCCTTGAGGATGATGAACGGGAAGAACGGTTGATTAACAAGGTCCAAATCTCTTCCATCCTTGCATCTTTCTCCTCCTTTTGTTCGGAAAGCTTGTTGTCGATGTAGTCCCTTTTCCTTGCTTCGGAGTGACGAATGTCGATGGAGAGGTTCTCGAGGCGCTCTCGCAATCTTGATTGTGCGCCTTGCATTTGTCATTGTAGATCGAAGATTGACGCTTTGGTGATGTATTTGTTCACGTCGTCGTTGTTGTGGAAGACCGGAGATGAAATGCCTTGCCTATCCATCACTCCAAGAGAAAAATGTGATTGGTAGAAAGAGAAGAACGAATACCAAATGTACCTTGACCTAAGTTGAAAGTGGATCAATGATCACTCCAATGTGGACAAGGAAATAGCACAATTGGTACCAATTCTTGTTGGTTTCTCATACCTACACAAGTAAGGCTTATGGTGGAGCTCGGTGAGGATAGTGGCACAAAAATTTGATGCGAAATGTTAGCAAGAGTCAATAATGTTGAAAGAGATTCACAAATTCGCAAGTCAAACAAGTAGACCAGTAGCTATATGTGGCACAAGGAAACACACACACGGATAGATAAATGGGGTCGCACAACCAAGGAATGAGCTCAAAATGTGGAATCCATGGAAAATGCTCTTGTTGCACAACTCTAGAGAGACGCTAGCACGATTGCTCAATAGGCGGATATGACACTTGTGCACAACCTATAGGAGAAAAAAATGCAATGACTTCTATCCCAAGTATGCTATGTATATGATGTTCCGGTGGTATGATCCAAGATGATCGGATATGACAATCTTATGCAATGTGGTATGATGCTATGGCACTTGCTTACAAGCTCTTTGCTCTCTTTTTCTATTGCTTAAAAGCTTATTCTTTTTTCTGTATGGCCACTTTGCGAAATGCATAAACCAAGATAGTAATTGTGTATATGCGGTAACAAACTTGAGGCACAAAGTATGATATGATACCGAGATGATACCGATATGGTATGCTTTATATCCAATGTATGGTGTATATCACTAATGTGCACAAGTAACGTTGCCGGCAATACTCAAATGGCTAGTCTCGTGATAGAGGCGAGGGTCCCGATCTTTCAATGAGATGATAACTATCGACTTGGTGGAGTCAACTTTGACGATTCGACTACAAACGTGCACGACATTGTGCCTTAGCAATCGCTAAACCAATCTCCTGAGGTTACCGATGATGCTGCAAGCACGATCAGCCTGACCATGAAGGTCTATTCCTGCACACAATCGAAGAACAAGCAAGAATATGATAATGCAATCTGAATATTGCGAATATAGATGTAGTATTGATAAAGGTGGGGATCCGGAAGCGGTCTTGGTCTGGTCGTTGGACACAAACGAAGTACACGAAGTTGCAATGGCTAACTTTTAACTAAACAAATCCCAACGAAAAAGCTACTAGATGGATCTACTTATATAGGAGCAAGGGGTGGGGGCCAAGGAGGTGGAAGGACGTCCCAAGGCAGCCTAAAACTAACCCTAGGTTGTACAAGGCTCATGGACCCAAGTGGAGGTGGTGCAACACCTTTGGACTTGTTATTTGACTCGGATTCTGCTGCAGCGTCAGATTGTTTCGTCGATATCTCAATGCTCCTGACGAATTTGATGGTGATTCCAATTGGGCTAGAGAGAGCATGAAATCTACTTTCCAAGAAAAAAAAATCACGCAATTCGGAGTCTGTATTAAAAAGTTGTTGACGTTTTGAGTCAGGGATGTCTGTGCAGTCTGAATCTGAATCCAGAACTTGAGAGACTTGGACTCTATATTCTCTTGGCCCAAAATTGACATGAGAGGACTTTTTGAACAGAACCTAAACTTCTCCTTTCCCTTATCTTCATATGTGGATTGTACAAATGTCTCATACACCTGCAATTCGACAAAACACAAAAGTGTGTGAAGTATTTTTGTTCTGAATAACATAAATACATTATTGAATAGTTTGCACTAGAAATCACCTGACAAATATGCATGTATGCAATATTTTTTGTCGTATCCAAGGTAGTCATGTCCTCATCATCCTCCCCTTCTTGAAAACAAAGCCGTCCTCGGCGTTGCTTAATCTGAAATGTTGCTAACAAAAGAGACAAGGTGTATATGTTGTATATGTATATGTCATCCATTTTTACTTCCCTTGATTTTTGCACATATGACACATGTATACATGAGTAACTTTCATATTTCATAAAATCTAAAGTGAAAAAATTAACACAAGAAGTAGAAGGCATGAAAATATTGCAACTCAGTTTCTACATATAAGTGAAGCTCTTATTCATTTCAAGAGATTGATAATGTTCATCATTAAACCATCCCAACATTGGTGAATAAACCTTACTTGCATCAAATTTACATGCCACAACATGCTTAAATAGGCAAACATGCAATAAGTCATTGGACATAGAATCATCACCAAGATTAGAGGTCATATCAAAATGATTAAACATTGGTTCTTTTGTATCAACAGTTAATTCAATGGGTGCACTCAAAATTGTTGGTATTTTAGTTATTTGATCACATGACTCATTCATGACAGTAACAAGATTCTCTAAAATAGGTGGTGTGCTCAAATCAACAGGTAACTCAACACATGATGCATTCAAATTAACTAGGCATGCATCATTCTCATGTGAAGTTATATCATCAATACCTTTATTGTTACCTTATCGCAAAGACGTAGTTGATGTAGGTACGGACGTTGACAATGTACCATACTCTTGAGATGATGTCACGTTCACAATCCGGGGTGGGGTTGCTCTAGTAGGTGCAAAGGTGGAGGAACCAACCGGCGGTGGTGAGCATGAACTGGAATAGTAGTTGTTGTTGTCACCCAATGCATCCTCCTGTATCTGTCTCTCAAAGGTACAAGCACGAACATACATACCAGTAATGCAACGAGGAATATACTGAAATCTTGCACGAATATCATAGTTCAAACCACCAAAAAATCTATTCATTGTATCATCCTCAGATTCTTCCATGTCACAATGATGCATATAAGATTTGAATTCTTGGTAGTAAGCATGAACAATGTTACTGCCTTGTTTTAATTGTTCCAATTTGCGAAGAAATTCATGACGATAGTAAGGAGGCAAAAATTGTTGTCTCATTACAGCTTTCAAAACTTTCCAAGTTGTGGGTTGGTTATCAATGTTTTTCTTACAATGTACACTCCACCAAACAGAAGCAAAACCAGTAAATGCTCTAGTGGTAGCTCGTACTCTCTCATGTTTAGAAAAATCATGGTGAGTAAAAACTTGTTCTACTTCAAGCTCCCAAGCTAGATAAATAGCAGGATTAAATCTACCCTCAAATGACGGTAAAGAGATAACCTGACCATGTGCATGTGTGTGTTGTCCCAACTCTCGTGATGGTGAAGATGTGTTCGTCATCCAAGAACTTCTATCTCCGGAACCTGTCATGATTAGTAGAAACAAGAAATTTTTTTCGAGAATAATGTTTCTATGAACTAGTAGGATGTGGTTGTAAAGTGCTCACACTAAAGCAAATATCAATATCTTACAAGTTCTTACCATGCGGCAGGTGGTGACAGGCAACCATCGGTGTCAAATAAATCCGAAGATGTGTAAAGCGATTGCCAGGGAAACATACATATACACGGTGTAGAAATATGTGAATCTGGGTTGGCTATATTTGGTAGCAAAAGATTAGCAATAATCAATTCAGAGATGCAATGTTGAATAAACGCTCAACGACGGTACTGTGCTGGTCCTAGGCTAGACCGGACTAGAGACGCAAGCCTAGAACAATACTGAGGTCACACTGTAGCACAACTAGCATCAATAAAGGATATGAAGTACCTCTAGACAGCAAAATATAAGTGAAGATCACAATAGCCGTAAAGATAATGATGTGAAACAACAGCCAAGCAGGATATATCAACAAATTTCTCTCTAACTTTCCTCTGGAAATGTTTGTGCCAATTTTTTGATATTTTTTTTAAGAATGGTATTGACTCAAGCTTTCAAACGCAAAAAGAATCACTCAATTCCGAGTTTATATGAGGAGTCAAAAAATTCTAAAACTGGCCTGAAAAACTGGAATAAGCTGTGTTCGTGAACTTCGGAGGGCAAAAAGACAAATTTAGATGCCGATTTTGAGGTGCCAAATATGGAACAACCTTCTGCAACTATTTAGAAGCGGCTCATCGCTAGCTTTCATTTGAGTATTCGCGGAGCCAAAACGGACTTCGTATGAGGAAGTTATGCCTGTTTTACTGAACAACGCACAAAACATATTCCAATCCGAATTCAACTACGAGATTGAGTCTAGATAGATCCTAATTTTTTTTTCTTCTCTCTTTTCTTTCTCACACTTTTTTTTCTTTCTCTTTTTCTTTCTCTGACTTTTTTTACTTTTTTTCTCTTGTTTTTTTTCTCTGTCTTTTTTTCTCTCTCCCTCCTTCCAAAACAAACTAGATAAGATGCAGATTGGATCAAGCGAAGATGTGAACGATCTCAACTATGATTATGACAATGAATGGTGGGTAGCACGTGGTGGAAATTGATGGATGGGTGGTGGACAGCGGAAGGGATAACGATGCAGCGGAGCCGTGACTAATGTGAACAGAACTCGAAACTCTAACCGGTAATTCAACTATGCACACAATGAAAAGAAAATTGCAAAGGCTCAGACTGGCTTGGACAAAGGATGAATAGATCTAACTTTTTTGCGGCTTTTTCTTGGACAATTGGTAAGAAAATAAACCTAATCTAGGAAAAACTAGAAATTCTCACCGAGCAACCTGAAAACTGATACCCCTTGATACAGGCGAGGGTCCCGATCTTTCGATGAGATGATAACTATCGACTTGGTGGAGTCAACTTTGATGATCTGACTACAAACGTGCATGATGTTGCGCCTTAGCAATCGCTAAACCAATCTCCTGAGGTTACCAACGATGCTGGAAGCACGATCAGCCTGACCACGAAGGTCTATTCCTGCACACAATCAAAGAACAAGCAAGAATATGATAATGTAATCTAAATATTGCGAATATAGATGTAGTATTGATAAAGGTGGGGATCCGAAAGCAGTCTTGGTCTGGTCGTTGGACACAAACGAAGTACATGAAGATGCAATGGCTAACTTTTAACTAAACAAATCCCAACGAAAAAGCTACTAGATGGATCTACTTATATAGGAGCAAGGGGTGGCGGCCAAGGAGGTGGAAGGACGTCCCAAGGCAGCCTAAAACTAACCCTAAGTTGTACAAGGCTCATGGACCCAAGTGGAGGTGATGCAACACCTTTGGACTTGTTATTTGACTCGGATTCTGCTGCAGCGTCAGATTGTTTCGTCGATATCTCAATGCTCCGGACGAATTTGAAGGTGATTCCAATTGGGTTAGAAAGAGCATGAAATCTACTTTCCAACAAAAAAAGAGTCACCCAATTCGGAGTCAGTATGAAAAAGTTGTTGACGTTTTCAGTCAGGTATGTCTGTGCAGTCCGAATCTGAATCCAGAACGTGAGAGACTTGTACTCTATCTTCTCTTGGCCCAAAAGTGACATGAGAGGACTTTTTGAATAGAACCTAAACTTCTCCTTTTCCCTTATCTTCATATGTGGATTGTACAAATGTCTCATACACCTGCAATTAGACGAAACACAAAAGTGTGTGAAGTATTTTTGTTCTCAATAACATAAATAGATTATTGAATAGTTTGCACTAGACATCACCTGACAAATATGCATGTATGCAATATTTTTGGCCGTATCCAAAGTAGTCATGTCCTCATCATCCTCCCCTTCTTGAAAACAAAGCCGTCCTCGGCGTTGCTTAATCTGAAATGTGGCTAAGAAAAGAGACAAGGCGTACATGTTGTATATGTATATGTCATCCATTTTTACTTCCCTTGATTTTTGCAAATATGACACATGTATACATGAGTAACTTTCATATTTCATAAAATCTAAAGCCGAAAAATTAACACAAGAAGTAGAAGGCATGAAAATACTGCAACTCAGTTTGCACATATAAGTGAAGCTCTTATTCATTTCAAAAGATTGACAATGTTCATCATTAAACCATCCCAACATTGGTGAATAAGCCTTACTTGCATCAAATTTGCATGCTACAATATTCTTAAATAAGCAAGCATGCAATAAGTCATTGGACATAGAATCATCACCAAGATTAGAGTTCATATCAAAATGATTAAACATTGGTTATTTTGCATCAACAGTTAATTCAATGGGTGCACTCAAAATTGTTGGTATTTCAGTTATTTGATCACATGACTCATTCATGATAGTAACAAGATTCTCTAAAATAGGTGGTGTGCTCAAATCAACAGGTAACTCAACACATGATGCATTCAAATTAACTAGGCATGCATCATTCTCATGTGAAGTTATATCATCAATTCCTTTATTGTTACCTTGTAGGCGAACTCGGCGATAGGTAGGCACTCCTCCCACTCCTTGATGTTCTTCTTGATGAGTACTCAAAGTAGAGCGGAGAGTGTGCGGTTGGTCACCTCCGTTTGGCCATCGGTTTGAGGATGGTAAGGCGTGGAGAAAAGTAGCTTGATTTCGAGCTTGGAGCATAGGGTCTTCCAAAAGTAGCTAAGGAACTTGACGTCGCGGTCCGAGACGATAATCTTTGGCACACCATGGAGACGCAATATTTCCCTACAAAAGAGATTAGTAACATGTGAAGCATTGTCTATCTTGTTGCAAGGAATAAAATGTGCCATTTTTGAGAAACGGTCCACAACGACAAATATGGAATCTTTCCCATTTCGAGTCCTTGGCAAACCAAGTACAGAGTCCATGCTAATGTCTTCCCATGGTTGGTATGGATTTGGTAAAGGCATATAGAGGCCATAAGATTGAGCTTTAGACTTAGCATTGCGACATTTAGCGCATCGGTTGGTGAAACGATTGACGTCCCAAAACATCTTTCGCCAAAAGTAGTTATTCGAGAGCGTGTCGAACGTCTTGTCGCGTCCAAAATGTCCCATTAAGCCTCCTCCATGAGATTCCTGCAAAAGCAACAAACGACGAGAGGACTCGGAGATGCAAAGTTTGTTAGCTCTCATAAGATATCCATATTTGATGTAATAGCGTTCCCAAGATGTATTCGACAAACACTTGGCATAAGGAGTAGAAAAAGTTGCATCATGCTCATACAAGTCTTTGATATGCTCGAAGCCAGTGACATCTGACTCAAGTTCTGTAACAAGCATGCATATGCGGGAAAGAGCATCCGCTACAATGTTTTCTTTACCCTTGATGTACTTGATGACATAAGGAAAAGACTCAATAAATTCACTCCATTTAGCATGACGCTTGTTCAACTTGGTTTGTCTCTTAAGATACTTGAGTGTCTCATAATCGGTATGAATGATAAACTCATGGGGACGAAGGCAATGTTCTCATCCATGCAAAGTGTGGACTAAAGAATATAGCTCTTTGTCATAGATGGGATAATTGAGTTGCACTCCGAAAAGTTTCTCACTAAAGTAAGCCATGGGGCGATTCCCTTGCGTTAGCACACCTCATATGCCATTACCACTAGCATCGCAATGAATCTCAAAAGGCTTGTCGAAGTTGGGTAAAGCAAGAACGGGAGCATGAGTAAGAAAATTCTTAAGCTCATTGAATGTGGTATCTTGGGATGGTCCCCAAACAAAAGGCGCATTCTTCTCGCTCAAAGCATGCAAAGGCGAAGCAATGGTGCTAAAATCCTTCACAAAGCGACAATAGAAACCCGCAAGGCCAAGAAAACTATGCACTTAATGCAAGTTGGTTGGTTGCGACCAAGTATTAATAGCATTGATCTTGGACTCATCAACATGAACACCCTTAGAAGAAACTACAAATCCCAAGAAAATGAGCTTATCAACAACAAAAAGGCATTTCTCCATATTAGCATAGAGGCGCTCTTTTCTAAGAGTTTGCAAAATGGTGCGGACATGGGTGACATGCTCTTTGATAGATTTGCTAAACACAAGAATATCATCAAAGTAAACAACAACAAATATACCAATGTAAGGGAGAAAGACATGATTCATAAGGCATGTAAAAGTGCCCGGTGCTTCCGAAAGACCCATAGACATGACTAACCACTCATACAAACCAAACTTGGTTTTGAAGGCGGTTTTCCATTCATCACCCTCTTGTATGCAGATTTGATAGTAACCACTCTTAAGATCAATTTTGGAAAATATAGTGGCACCGCTAAGCTCAACAAGCATATCATCTAGGCGTGGAATAGGATACCTATAGCGAACGGTGATAGTATTGATAGGTCTACAATCGGAGCACATGCGAAAGCTACCATCACGTTTTGGCCCAAGAATGAATGGGACGACACAAGGGCTCAAACTTTCACGCACATGTCCATGGTCGATGAGATGTTTTACTTGCCTTTGTATTTCTTTGGTTTCTTCAGGGTTGACACGGTATGGAGCTTTGTTCGAAAGAGGTGCTCCGGGGATGAGGTCAATTCGGTGCTCAATGCCTCGTAGAGGAGGTAGAACCGGAGGTAGCTCATCGGGGAAAACATCTTGAAATTCTTGCAAAAGAAAAGACAACAGAGAGGAAGAGTGTGAGAAGTGTTAGTTTGTGGTGCATCATCCTTGCACACGAGGACGTAGTGTAGGACACTAGATGGGTTCTCACACACTTCTCTTATCTCACGTTTGGTGGCAAATAGAACTAGGTTCTTGTTTTCGCTCATCGTGGAGGCACTCGATTTGAGCTTGTGGCGCTCACTCTCTTTTTGGTGGCTCGCTCTTCCACTATGATCTCCATGATGGGTGGCTTTCTTGTCGGTGATCACTTGACTTGGCGACATTGGACGGAGGACGTACTCCTTGCCCTTCATCTTGAAGATGTAGTTGTTTGTACGGCCGTTGTTGACGACTCCTCTATCGAATTGCCATGGCCGTCTAAGGAGAAGATGACAAACGGTCATTGGAACAACGTCGCACTCCCAGGTGTCTTTGTAGGCGCCGATTTTGAAGGAGACTTGTACTCGGTGCTCGACTTGGATGGTGCCGGAGTCACTAAGCCATTGCACTTTGTATGTATGTGGATGCTTCGTCTTGGGCAATTGGAGCTTGGAGCAAAGTTGTTCACTTGCGAGATTATGACAACTTCCGCCATCGATGATGACCTTGACGTATTGTCCATTGATGCCGGCCTTGGTGTGGAATATGTGGCATCTTTGGTCTTCTTCTTGGTGATGTTGGAGAGTCAAGACTTTGGAGACAACAAGTGCGAGACTTGAGTCTTCATCGCAAAAGACTCGTTCTTGTTCATAGTTCACTTGGCGGTGCATGGCGACTTGCTCAAGGGCTTCCATTTCGCCTTCACTCATGGAGTCATAAGTGCCATCGTCGTTGAAGACCATGGTTCGCTTGTTGGTGCACTCATAGGACTTGTGTCCTCGGCCTCTGCAAGTGAAACACTTGAAGTAACTTGTCTTGACGGTCTCATCGGTTGGGGTTGATGATGATGAAGCTCTCGGCTTGAAGTTGCTCGTAGGAGGATGGCTTGTAGTTGACGAAGCTTTCTTGGAAGTCGACTTGTCGATGTTGGTAGTAGAAGGCTTTGTAGTCGGTGTTGGAGTCGTTGAAGCTTGGTTGTTGGAGAAGCCATAGGACTTGGATGAGAACTTGGCATACTTGAAATCATCTTGCACTTGGCGTTCCGCTTTGGTAGCTTGGTGCACTAGCTCAATGAGATTTTAGTATGGTTGGAAGTCAGCGATCTTCTTGATGGGATGATTGAGTCCATTCAAGAAGCGTGCCATTGTTTTCTCATCATCTTCTGTGACATTGGCTCTTATCATTGCAATCTCCATCTCCTTGTAGTATTCTTCAACGCTCTTTGTTCCTTGCTTGAGTTGTTGGAGTTTCTTGAAGAGGTCGCGATTGTAGTAGGTAGGAACGAAGCGTGCTCTCATGACATCCTTCATTTGTGCCCAAGTATTGATGGGTGGTTCACCTCTTGCCTCTCGGCGCTCTATGATTTGTTCCCACCAAATGAGCACATAGTCTTGAAACTCAAGGGATGCCATCGCGACCTTCTTCTCTTCTTCATAATTGTGCAAACGGAAGATCTTGTCAACCTTCAATGCCCATGAAAGGTACTCTTCCGGATCATTGCTTCCGTTGAACTTGGGCATGGTGAATTTGAGCTTGCCATAACGTTGCTCTTCATTGTGTTGGGGTCGGGGATGATGATGCCCATGTTGTTGATGATTGTTCAACTCGTGGTGCTCTTGGCGCGGCGGGTTGTCATCGTCATGTTATTCTTGTCGTGGAGGATCTTGTCGAGCTCGAGGAGGAACTTGACGATGCACGCGAGCTTGAAATCTTCGTTCTTGAATTTCTTCGCGGAGTGCTTCCTCTTGTTCACGGGCTTGTCGGCTTCGGTTGGCTACGGCTCGACTTGAATCACGTAGAGCTTGTTGCGTCACAAGTGCTTGAGCATCACGGAGTTGTTGCTCTTGACGTTGTGCCTCGGCGTCTTGAGCATTTTGCTGTAGACGCGCTCGCTCTTCCTCTTCATGTTGGCGTTGCCATTGCCGTTCTCGTGCTAGCGCAAAGGCCTATTGACTTTGATGTTGTCAGCGCTCTTGAGAGTCGGTGTCGCGTAGGGGATTGAGGCTTGCTTGATGATCGGTGCACGCGGCTCGGCGAAGCGTGTTCGATGTCGGTGTACTTGAGCCGGAGAGGGTGAAGTCGGAGTGTCGGCTCGAATGGCTCCTTCTTGAAGTGGAAGAAGAGCGGTTGATCAACAAAGCACGAATTTCGTCCATCCTTGCGTCATTCTCTTGCTTGTGATCATCGAGCTTGTGGTCGAAGTAGTCCCTTGTACGTTGCTCGGAAAGTCGCAAGTCAATGGCAAGGTTGTCGATGCGTTCACTCATAGCTTGTTGCTCTTGATGCAAAACACGTTGTGCACCAAAGAGGTGACTCTTGGTGACGAAGGAGTTCATGTCGTCGTCTTGCTCCATGAAGAGTGGGTTGGTAGAAGTACTTGGCCTATCCATCATTCCAAGACAAATGTGAGTTGTCGAAAGATAAGAATGAGTACCAAATGTACCTTGACCGAAGTTGAAAGTGGATCGAGGATCACTCCAATGTAGGACAAGGAAATAGCACAATTGGTACTAGCTCTTGTCGGTTTCTCACACCTACACAAGCAAAAGCTTTTGGTGGAGCTTGGTTAGGATGGTGGCACAAAATTTGATGCAATTGTAAGTGAGCTTCAATAATGTTGGAAAAGATTCGCAAAGATGCAATGTAACAAGTAGACCAAGCATATAAGGTACACGGAAACACGCACGCAAAAAGATAAATGGGGTTGGGCAACCAAGAATGAGCCAAAATGTGGAATCCACAAAAATGCTCTTGTTGCACAACACTAGAGAGACGCTAGCACGATTGCATAACAGGAGGATACAAGAACTTGTGCACAACCTACTTAGCAAAAATGCAACGACTGCTATCCCATATATGCTCTATGCAAGGTGTTGCTATGATATGATCCAAGATGATCGAGTATGACAATCTTAATGTTCTAAGATGCTATGGTTCTTGCTTAAAATCTCTTTGCTTATCTTTTCTCTTTGCTTAAAAACTTGTTTGTATCTTTGATGTTTGAGCTCTTTTCTCACGCAATGCCTGACAAACCGATATAGCAAGTGAGTATGCGATGAAAACTTTGTGACAAGAGACGATACCATTATATGCAACAATGATATATGGATGATATGAGAAGTATGATCACTAATGTCCACAAGTCTCGTTGCCAGCAATACTCAATGGCTAGTCTCGATGGGTAAGCAATGCAAAGGAGTAAGGCTATAATGGCTATCAATGTAATGGCAAGAGTAATATGTCCAATACCAAGATGAGGTTACCGGTCTTGCTTCCGGTATGGTGTCAAAATGGCGGCACGAATACCAAGGTGTAGTCGAGGTGGTCGTTGTTGATGATGATGTAGGACGGGGGTGATGATGTAGGACGCGTCCGTGGCGAAGATGAGAGGCAGTGATGTCGAAGTCAAACCGTACCTAGACAGCCGAAGCACAAAAGGATACAGTACCGCACTCAAATTCTCAAACCTCGAAGTAGCAAATGTGTCGGAGAGCGAAACGGTCCAAAAATGGTTGGGTTATGCGGAAGTGGTGGAGGTACGCGGAAGTATATACGGTATATGGTGGGCACCGGAAACAAAATTTAGGGAAAAATTGATGAAAAACGGGGCGGTGGATGGAGATGTTGCTGCTAGGGGTCGGATGTCCTGGTGGAAGGCCGGATGTCCGGGCTTGACAGGCCGGATGTCCGGGCTCTGGATCCGGGGATGAACGGGATGAACACCGCGTGGAGAGGTCAAATCCGGGCGAAACTCGGAGGAATTTGTGGATGGAAATTGGGGGAAAAGGATGGGAAGCTAGATCCATTGAAAACAAAGCAAATCCACGGATCCAAACCAACAAAATCTCAACATACTAACAAATCACAAAAAAAGTTGGGGCTATTTTTGGTGGGGAATTTTCGAATTAGGACGAAAAGCAACAAAACAAGGCTAGAAACACAACGGGGAGGCTCCGAAATCGTGATCAACGTGGCTCATGGTACCAAGATGACGTAGGGTAGAACCCTAATCGCCTGATATTTCACGAAAGGAGAGGATCCCGCAAAGAACACGAGGAACACGAGGGGAAAACAAGGGAAATTATGAGGGGAAACACGAGAGAATCACTCAACCAACAAGACGTAGTCACACATGTGCTAGATCCTCGAGTACATAAATTAAGATACACAATCCACAATCAACTAGGTATGATACACGGTAACCGGTCTTCTTCGTGAGGAGGTCTTGAAGTTCTTCTCCAAAAGGAGGTCTTGAATCCAAAGGGATCTTCTCCGAAGAGGCAGCGGTCTCTCTCGTGGAGTAGATCCGATGTGGATGAGCAATGCTCTATCTCTAAAATGAGCTAAACCAATGCTAACCGTAGAAAGTTGTACGGGGTGGAGTATAAATAGTCTAGGGCGGAGAAGGGATACATGGGCCTCGACCCTTCACCGTGCGCAGACAGGGGAGGTTGGACGTCTGGGCTGGTCGGGCCGGATGTCCGAGCTGGGGGGCGGATGTCCGGGCTGGAGTGGTGGCATTTGTTGCTCTCGGGTTCGGAGGGGCCGGATTTCCGGGCCAGTGGCCAGATGTCCGGGGGCTTGGGAGAGGCCGGATGTCCGGGCTGTCGGGGCCGGATGTCCGGGGCCTGTAGCTTCTGGCGGTTGTGCTGCTGAAGTGGATGACGCTCCCGGGGCCGGATGTCTGGGGCCTGGGAGATGCCCTTGCCTCCTTTCGTTGGTTCTCCTCATCCGTGGACATGGGGAATTGTACATCTTCATGCGCATCTTCGGGAGGGCCCTCTTGGTGCCTAATAATGTAGAGTACCTTGGACTTAGGTAGTAGCCATGTCTCATGCATAGAAAGTGGGAGTTCGGAGAGGAGTGAGTTCACCTTGTCTTCGATAGCCTTGGCTCGGGCTCGTGTCATTGGTCCAAGTGGTGTCGTTGGAGGTGTAGGTGCGTCCATGGGATGACCTTGGGATGCTCCGCATCAATTTGAACTCTTGGTAGTAAGCATGAACAGTGTTACTGCCTTGTTTTAATTGTTCCAATTTGCGAAGCAATTCACGACGATAGTAAGGAGGCAAAAATTGTTGTCTCATTACAGCTTTCAAAACTTTCCAAGTTGTGGGTTGGTTATCAATGTTTTTCTTACAATGTACACTCCACCAAACAGAAGCAAAACCAGTAAATGCTCTAGTGGTAGCTCGTACTCTCTCATGTTTAGAAAAATCATGGTGAGTAAAAACTTGTTCTACTTCAAGCTCCCAAGCTAGATAAATAGCAGGATTAAATCTACCCTCAAATGACGGTAAAGAGATAACCTGACCATGTGCATGTGTGTGTTGTCCCAACTCTCGTGACGGTGAAGATGTGTTCGTCATCCAAGAACTTCTATCTCCGGAACCTGTCATGATTAGTAGAAACAAGAAATTTTTTTCGAGAATAATGTTTCTATGAACTAGTAGGATGTGGTTGTAAAATGCTCACACTAAAGCAAATATCAATATCTTACAAGTTCTTACCATGCGGCAGGTGGTTACAGGCAACCAGCGGTGTCAAATAACTCCAAAGATTGTGTAAAGCAATTGCGAGGGAAACATACGTATACATGGTGTAGAAATATGTGGAGCTGGGTTGGCTATATTTGGTAGCAAAAGATTAGCAATAATCAATTCAGAGATGCAATGTTGAATAAACGCTCAATGACGGTAGTCCTAGGCTAGACCGTACTAGAGAAGCGAGCCTAGAACAATAAGGAGGTCACGTCGTAGCACAACTAGCATCAATAAAGGATATGAAGTAGCTCTAGACAGAAAAATATAAGTGAAGATCACAATAGCCGTAAAGATAATGATGTGAAACAATAGCCAAGCAGGATATATCAACAACTTTCTCTCTAACATTCCTTTGGAAAAGTTTGTGCCAGTTTTTGATAATTTTTTTTCAAGAATGGTATTGACTCAAGCTTTCAAACGCAAAAAGAATCACTCAATTCTGAGTTGATATGAGGAGTCAAAAAATTCTAAAACTGGCCTGAAAATCTAGAATAAGCAATGTTCGTGAACTTCGGAGGGCAAAATGACCTATTTAGATGCCGGTTTTGAGGTGCCAAATATGGAAATAGCTTCTGCAACTAATTAGAAGTGGCTTGTCTCTAGCTTTCATTTGAGTACTCGCGGAGCCAAAACGGACTTCGTATGAGGAAGTTATGCATGTTTTACTAAACAGTGCACAAAACAAATTCCAATCCGAATTCAACTACGAGATTGAGTCTAGATAGACCCGAATTTTGTTTTTTTTTCTTCTCTCTTTTTTTGCTCACACTTTTTTCTCTCTTTTTTTTCTCTGACTTTTTTTTACTTTTTTTTCTCTCTTTTTTTTCTCTATCTTTTTTTCTCTCTCTCCCTCTTTCCAAAACAAACTAGATAAGATGCAGATTGGATCAAGCGAAGATGTGAACGATCTCAACTATGATTATGACAATGAACGGTGGGTAGCAGGTGGTGGAAATTGGTGGAAGGGTGGTGGACAGCGGAAGGGATAAGGCTGCAGCGGCGGTGTGACTAATGTGAACAGAACTGGAAACTCTAAACGAACTAGACACTAAGACCAGCAACTCGACACGACGATGCAACCGACAATTCAACTATGCAAGCAATGAAAAGAAAATTGCAAAGGCTCAGACTTGCTTGGACAAAGGATGAATAGATCTAAATTTTTTGTGGCTGTTTCTTGGACAATAGGTGAGAAAATAAATCTAATCTAGGAAAAACTGGAAATTCTCACCGAGCAACCTGAAAACTGAGACCACTTGATAGAGGCGAGGGTCCCGATCTTTCGATGAAATGATAACTATCGACTTGGTGGAGTCAACTTTGACGATTCGACTACAAACGTGCACGACGTTGCGCCTTAGCAATCGCTAAACCAATCTCCTCAGGTTACCGACGATGCTGGAAGCACGATCAGCCTGACCACGAAGGTCTATTCCTGCACGCAATAGAAGATAAAGCAAGAATATGATAATGCAAGCTAAATATTGCGAATATAGATGTAGTATTCATAAATGTGGGGATCCGGAAGCGGTCTTGATCTGGTCGTTGGACACAAACGAAGTACACGAAGTTGCAATGGCTAACTTTTAACTAAACAAATCCCAACGAAAAATCTACTAGATGGATCTACTTATATAGGAGCAAGGGGTGGCGTCCAAGGAGGTGGAAGGACGTGCCAAGGCAGCCTAAAACTAACCCTAGGTTATATAAGGCTCATGGACCCAAGTGGAGGTGGTGCAACACCTTTGGACTTGTTATTTGACTCGGATTCTGCTGCAGCGTCAGATTGTTTTCTCGATATCTCAATGCTCCGGACGAATTTGAAGGCGATTCCAATTGGGTTGGAAAGAGCACGAAATCGACTTTCCAACAAAAAACGAATCACCCAATTCGGAGTCCTTATGAAAAAGTTGTTGACGTTTTGAGTCAGGTATGTCTGTGCAGTCCGAGTCTGAATCCAGAACGTGAAAGACTTGGACCCTATCTTCTCTTGGCCCAAAAGTGACGTGAGAGGTCTTTTTGAATAGAACCTAAACTTCTCCTTTTCCCTTATCTTCATACGTGGATTGTACAAATGTCTCATACACCTGCAATTAGACAAAAGACAAAAGTGTGTGAAGTATTTTTGTTCTGAATAACATAAATAGATTATTGAATAGTGATGCGGAGCATCCTACGATCATCCCCATGTACACTCGAGCATACGCCATTGGACACAAGGTGAACTCGCTCCTTTCCATATCTTCCCTTTCCGCATGTAATACATGGATGCTACTTTAAGCGCGGACCTTGTGCATACCAAGGTACACTCGAGGAGACCATGGAGAACCCAAGGAACAAGGCCAAGCGTGCGCGAAAGCGACGACGGAAGAAGACGGAGACAGCTCCAGGACCCGGACATCCGGCCCCAGGCCCAGACATCCGGCCGCTGGAGACGACCCCTACAGGCACAGCCTCCCAGCTGCCAAGTGCTACAGGCCCCGGACATCCGGCGTCAATCTCGGACATCCGGCGTCAACCCCAGACATCTGGCGCCTCGCCAAGTCCCGGACATCCGGCCTCGCCCCCGGAAATCCGGCACCCTCCAACCAGAGAGCAGAAGAATCGAGCAACTCCAGCCCGGACATCTGGCCAGAGGCATGGACATCTGGCTCTTCATGAGCCGCCGGATATCCGGCACCTGCCTGTGCGCAGAGATCGGGCCAAGGGCCCATGTATCCCCCCTCTCACTTACCCCTTCGTGGGCTAGCACTATATATACTCTCCCACCTCCACCTAGTTAGGGTTAGCATTGGTTTAGCTCATTTTAGAGATAGAGCATTGCTCATCCACATCGGATCTTCTCCACAAGAGAGACCACGGCCTCTACGGAGAAGATCCTTTTGGATTCAAGACCTCCTTGCGGAGAAGATCATCAAAACCCCCTCTTGGGCGGCCCCATCAAGACCTCACGGAGAAGACCGGTTACCTCTTCTATCGTCCATTGTTGACTTTGGATCTTGTATCTCTCTTTGTGTTCATCGATCTAGCGCATGTGTGATCATTCTTATTGGTTTGAGTGTTGTCTTGTGTTCCCCTTGTGATTTTCCCCTTGTTTCCCTCCTCGTGTTCTTCATGTTCTTCGCGGGATCCGCTCCTTTCCTGAAAGATCGGCCACTAGGGTTTCACCCTACATCATCTTGGTATCAGGAGCAACGTTGATCACGATTTCGGAGCCTCCCCTTGTTTTCTAGCCTAATTTTGTTGTGGTCTTCCCCAATTTCGAAAATCCCCACCAAAAATAGCCCCAATTTTTTTTTGTGATTTGTTGGTTTGAGGAAGTTTTTTTGATTCTAATCCATGGATTTTCTTGGTTTCGAGTGGATCTAGCATATCCCCAAGTTTCTCCATCTTTCATCCACGAAATCCATCAAATTTTGCCCTTCGAATCATCAATTTCCGCCCCAAATTCGAAAATATCCGCCACAAACGAGATCTGGAATCGCCGGGCCGGACATCCTGGCCAAAGGCCAGACATCCGGGCCCCAAGCCGGACATCCGGATCCTGGATCACAAATTCCGCATGGTTCTGGACATCAGCCCCCGGATATCCGGCCCCAAGCCCGGATGTCCGGCCCCTGTACATTTCAGATTCCTCGTTTCACCGTTTTGTCCATAACTAATTCATCCGGAGTCCGTTTTTGATGTTCTTTAGATCGTTGAAAAGCTCTTGACATCCCCCTTCCAACAAAAATACTACCATAACCATTTGACTCCATCAAACTTTTGGAACTTTGGCACCTTTGCATAGGGCTTCCACCACAACCTCCGCATAACCACCACCGACTTCGGCAACCTAACCAATTTTGTTCCCAATCGCATTAGTGGTTGCTTGAGGAGTGATTTGAGTCTCCTAAGGTGTCTAGGCTACTTAGGGATGGTTGCTTCTTCATCAACCACCACCACCACTACCGCATAGGCTTGATCACCATACACTTCCACCACCCCAACTTAACCCGATTTTGTTCGTGTTGTGAGTTGTGTCTCCTAAGGTGTTTTGGCTACTTAGGGACCGTGCTTTCAACTCTGACACCATGTATAGTCCACCACCTTACCCTCCATTTCCGCATTGCCTACTCGCAAAACCCATCATTGCATTTCCGCAATTCCATTGAGCTTCCACAAAACCACCACCACATTCCCGCTACCACCATTTGACGGTTGAGATTTTGAGTTCACGGTTTTTCCATTTCCTAAGGTGTTTCAGCTACTTAGGGATGAGTCTCCATCATCTTGGTATCTCCATCAAGATCACCGCCACTCATCACCGACACGGACAGTAACCTCCATATCATCTTGGTATCGTGGTATCCCTCCATTGTATATTCCCTTGCCATTGCATTGATAACCCCTAGCCCATTTTGCGTCACTTGCCTATAGAGACTAGCCATTTGAGTATTGCCGGCAACGTTACTTGTGCACATTAGTGATCTACACCATACATTGCATACATACCATATCATATTGGTATCATACCATCTCGTGTGCCTCAAGTTTGTTCCTGCATATACACAATCACTATCTTGGTTTGTGCATTTCGCAAAGTGGCCATATACAAAAAAGAATAAGCTTTTAAGCAAAATAGAAAGAGCAAAGAAGCTTGTAAGGAAGTGCCATAGCATCATACCCCATTGCATATAAGATTGTCATATCCGATCATCTTGGATCATACCACAGGAACATCATACACATAGCATACTTGGGATAGAAGTTGTTACATTTTGCATCTTGTAGGTTGTGCACAAGTGTCGTATCCGCCTATTGAGCAATCGTGCTAGCGTCTCTCTTGAGTTGTGCAACACGAGTGTGTTCCGTGGATTCCACATTTTGTGCTCATCCTTGGTTGCACGACCCCATTTATCTATCCGTGTGTGCGTTCCCGTGTGCCACCCATATTGCTATTGGTCCACTTGTTACACTTGCGAATTTGTGAATCTCTTTCAACATTATTGACTCTTGCTAACATTTTGCATCAAATTTTTGTGCCACTATCCTCACCGAGCTCCACCATAAGCCTTATTTTTGTAGGTGTGAGAATCCGACAAGAATTGGTACCAATTGTGCTATTTCCTTGTCCACATTGGAGTGATCATTGATCAACTTTAAACTTCGGTCAAGGGACATTTGGTATTCGTTCTTCTCTTTCTACCACTCACATTTTTCTCTTGGAGTGATGGATAGGCAAGGAATTTCATCTCCGGTCTTCCACAACAACGACGACGTGAACAACTACATCACCAAAGCGTCAATCTTCGATCTACAACGACAAATGCAAGGCGCACAATCAAGATTGCGAGAGCGCATCGATAACCTCTTCATTGACATCCGCCACTCCAAAGCGAGGAAGAGGGACTACACCGACAACAAGCTTTCCGCACAAAAGGAGGTACAAGATGCAAGTATGGAGGAGATTCAAGCCTTGTTGATCAACCGTTCTTCCCCTTCATCATCCTCAAGGCGGCAGCATTCAAGTCACAAGTCTTTAGAGCGCAAAAATGATGCAAGCACAAGTCGTCCACGTCCACATCTCCATGGCGACCACCATCATGTTCGTGATCCACATCGTTATGAAGGGCAAGTCACCTCCAAGCATCATGTGCACGATGACGACGAACGCCATCGAGCTCAAGTATGACAACAACACCATAAACATGAAGATGCTCGAGATGCGCCTACCTACAAGTCCCAACAAGCCCTAGTTCACGCCAAGTACAAACTTCATGACCACAAGAGAAGACCACAAGACGAGCACCACCAAGATGGCGCTACGGCTACTACCACCACCACTTTGGCGTCTTCGCCAAGTGCTATCAAGGCATCTTCGCCTTTGGACGTACGGCATCTTCGCCTACTTCCCGTGAGTTCGCCTACATCGACATCATCAAGTACAAGCCGACCAACTACGAGCGAGGGCGACACTTCCATCTTCGGAAGCCTCCCAAGGAAGATGTCGAGCATGGGACATGCCCTTCGGTCATGGAGACGAGCTACGAGGTGCCACATCATATGGGCCTCCAACAACAAGACGGCGACAAGACGGTCGAGCTAGGGCCATCCCCGTCGACCACGGTGACGAGCGCGAACCTCTTCAACAACATGAAGACCGCACCCATATTGAACTCATACTCCGAGTCAAGTTATGAGACCGCACATAAGACCTTACCTTTGGTCTTAGAGGAGAGTGATGATGTGCCATCTTCGGCCTTCATCCACGGCTACGACTACGACATGATTGAGCATGGAGACATTTGCACCAACATCTCTCCGACATCGACATGTGACGAGATGCCCCAATTGCCATGTGAGGAAAGCCACCACCACATGAGTGACATGAGTGACTCCACCATACGTGACATTGAGAGCATTTCCTATGAGAGGATGAGTGTGACCACCACTAGCCCCACACTTGAGAGCATGCCACACATCCTATGTGAGGTTGAGCACCATTTGTGTGACTCCACCAACCATATGAGTGAGAGCATCCAAGAGGGAGTGAGTCAGCCACAACACTTAGTGAGTGAGGTAGTTGAGACAGCATGCGAGGCCCCTTTGATTTCTAACGACTTAACCTCTACTCCGAGTGTGTTTTCTTCTTTGGTGCTAGGTCTCCTACATGATGACACATCTATCCTCGATGAGTCCATACCTCCAAAGGAGACGTCGATGGCCATGATGGACGATGATGCACCACCCACATGGTTCCATCAAGATGAAGATGACCATAACTTGGTCTTTGACACCTCACCTACAACACATGAGCGATGCTCCAAAGGTAACATAGGTGATGGTACTTCTCTTGTCCCACTAGTCGACTATTTTACGAATGATTGCTTGCATGATGTAGACACACCTATACTCATGCTTCATGCTAGTGCAACTTATTCATGTCATAACTTACCTATTTATGATGAATATGATGACGAGCATGTCGAGTTGCCTAGTTGTGATGCTATGCTCCATAGGATATCATGTGAAAATTCTTTTGGTCACATCATGTTTGACAATCCATTAACCTTGTCATATGCTATGAGTGCGATCTCCCATATCGCATCATTTCAATCTCAGCATGGTGACTATGCATGCCCCATTCACATAAATCCCATTTGCACTTATGGCATAGATGACGAGATGATGGTCATTGGCTTTTGTTTCTCTTGCGACGACATTGCCATGCTTCCTTTACATGATTTGCGCAATTCATCTACTATGCCATGCCATGATCACATTGTTCCAAATATGCATTGTTTTGGATGTTGTCAATATTCTCCATGTGATGTTTCCATTAATGCTCATGGGGAGACCCCATAGTTTCCTCATACATATTAGGAGATTTTTATGCATTCCATACTTTGCATGATTCCCATAATTGCTTGCACCATATGCATTCCATGAATAACAATGCCTACATATTTCCCATGATTCATTACACAATTTGGGTCTCCATTATGCTATACATCACAACAAACCTATCATGATGGATGACATGTTTCTCTATCATGCATCACATTTATTTGAGCATTGGATATTTTGTGCTAACCTACACAAGCACGTGCGCATCATGATGGATGATGTGTACATCTACCACACACACACAATTTTCTCTTTGTGTTTGTTTTGTGTAGGTACTCACGTATACTCGTCAACCTCTCAATCCCAAGAGTTGACGAAACGAGCTCTTGAGAGCAAAGATTACTTGGGATCCCGTGAACTATCCTTCCCACCGCTCTCTTCACGCAATGACTACGCGCATCTCTCTCACTTGGCTCTCACACGGCTATAGGCTATATACCGCTTATCACTTCATGCTCATTTTACCGTGTTCACTTTGCATGCTATGATTACTTCTATGCCTTTGCCATGCAATTGTGACCCTTGCTTGCATCTACCCATGATTCATAATTATGCTACTCCTATGTGTATTTGCATGCTTGGTGGAGAACCTTGTTGCTATTGCCATGTTTATCATGTGCCTCATGCTATTGTTGCTATTTTGCTCATATCCTCCTTTCATGCTTGTGATATGTCTTGTGCATTATTCATGCCCACCATTTGCACACATGACATACTTGACATGATTCTTTCTAGTACGTTGCATCTTCGCACTACTAGCTTGCTTTCCTTGATTCACATGATTGCTTGCTTTGTCACATCACCCATGTTCCATTCTTCCTTGCTTTCTTGGGTTGATTACGTATATGTTCATGCCTCTCACATGATATATTTTGTTCATTGTCGCTTGCCTCCAATTGTTGCATCTATGCTTATTGATCGTGGAGACTTGGACACTTCACTTGTGATGCATGCTTGCTTGATTGAGCCTATTGTATTTGGTTGTTCTCGCATCATCATATGCCTCCATACTATGAAATGCTCCCTTGTACTTTCTGATGATGAGCATGATGCATCCAGTTGTTGGGTATTTTACCGCACGAATGATAGGTTTTCCGCTAACCTCATTTCTTTTTTCGAGTGTTTGTCATGTTCTTTCATGTTGAAGGATTCACAAGGCGATACCGTCATGACACAATTTGGTCATGTGAAGGCATACATGATGTGCAACACCAACATTTGCGAGAATCTCCTAAAGGTGAACTCCTTCCCTTTGAGCCATCCTCAAATATGCATATTGGATGGGTCACTCTTTCATTGTTGTTTCCTTATTCTTGTCTACATGTTACATCTATTGGATGGAGGACCGACATTGGAGATGGAACCCATGGACCTTCAAGTTGAGGAGTGCTCGGACTTATTGGATGCACCTTCGAACCTCCACTCATGCCACGACATCGAGCATTGGTACACCAACACCTCCTTATCTGCTGATTGTGCTCACACATGTCATGCTCCATGGACATATCACACACAAGAAAAATTTGCATCTTATGCATGGATTGACTCATATTATGATTGCCTTGTTGCATCTTGTCTTTCTATGTCATCCATGATATGTGAGCTTGTGCACTTTCTTAGCAAATTTGTTGTGATCTTCCTTGATGGCATATATATATACATCATGATCATGTTGCTCATCATCGATTGCATGATCACATACTCACTTTGAGAATCCATTACCATATTCATGATATTGATAAACCGTCTCACTATGACATCATTTTGCACCATGGTTGCATTGATCATATTCACAACACATGTGTGTGCATAATAAATGTTTTTGCTCCCATGTATGCTTTGTATACCATTCCATATCTTTTGGATATGCTTCATGCACCTTGTCATGCTCAATCTTGTCGCACGGACTCATTCTTACATGATGGACACTTTGTGTGTGCTAACCATTGTATTTCTGAGTGTCGTTTGTGTTTGCTCTTTTTGCATGTGTACCACTCTGGAGACACCTTGGAGTACTTGGATTGCGCCATGTCTTCCACTTCGTCCAACTACAAGTCCGTCCACAACAACCGTTTCCATGGTGATGAGGTTTTCGATCCGAGGTCGGATCTTTCCCAAGGGAGGGGAGATGATGCGGAGCATCCTACGATCATCCCCATGTACACTCGAGCATACGCCATTGGACACAAGGTGAACTCACTCCTTTCCGAATCTTCCCTTTCCGCATGTAAGACATGGATGCTACTTTAAGCGCGGAACTTGTGCATATCCAGGTACAACCGAGGAGACCATGGAGAACCCAAGGACCAAGTCCAAGTGTGCGCGGAAGCGACGACGGAAGAAGACGGAGACAGCTCCAGGACCCGGACATCCGGCCGCTGGAGACGACCCCTACAGCCACAGCCTCCCAGCCGCCAAGTGCTACAGGCCCCGGACATCCGGCATCAACCCCGGACATCCGGCGTCAACCCCGGACATCCGGCGCCTCGCCAAGTCCCGGACATCCGGCCTCGCCCATGGAAATCCGGCACCCTCCAACTAGAGAGCAGAAGATTCGGGCAACTCCAGCCCGGACATCCGGCCAGAGGCCCGGACATCCGGCTCTTCATGAGCCGCCGAACATCCGGCCCCTGCCCAGACATTCGGGCCGATGTATCCCCCCTCTCACTTACCCCTTCGTGGGCTAGGACTATATATACTCCCCCACCTCCTCCTAGTTAGGGTTAGCATTGGTTTAGCACATTTTAGAGATAGAGCAATTCTCATCCACATCGGATCTACTCCACGTGAGAGACCGCAGCCTCTACGGATAAGATCCTTTTGGATTCAAGACCTCCTTGCGGAGAAGATCATCAAGACCCCCTCTTGGGCGGCCCCATCAAGACCTCCTCACGGAGAAGACCGGTTACAACTTGTATCGTCCGTTGTTGACTTTGGATCTTGTATCTCTTTTTGTGTTCATGGATCTAGCGCATGTGTGATCATTCTTTTTTGGTTTGAGTGTTCTCTTGTGTTCCCCTCGTGATTTTCCCCTTGTTTCCCTCCTCGTGTTCTTCGTGTTCTTCGCGGGATGCGCTCCTTTCGTCAAAGATCGGCCACTAGGGTTCCACCCTACATCAAATAGTTTGCACTAGAAATCATGTGACAAATATGCATGTATGCAATATTTTTCGTCGTATCCAAGGTAGTCATGTCCTCATCATCCTCCCCTTCTTGAAAACAAAGCCGTCCTCGGCGTTGCTTAATCTGAAATGTGGCTAACAAAAGAGACAAGGTGTACATGTTGTATATGTATATGTCATCCATTTTTACTTCCCTTGATTTTTGCACATATGACACATGTATACATGAGTAACTTTCATATTTCATAAAATCTAAAGCCAAAAAATTAACACAAGAAGTAGAAAGCATGAAAATATTGCAACTCAGTTTGCACATATAAGTGAAGCTCTTATTCATTCAAAAGATTGACAATGTTCATCATTAAACCATTCCAACATTGGTGAATAAACCTTACTTGCATCAAATTTAAATGCTAAAATATGCTTAAATAAGCAAACATGCAATAAGTCATTGGACATAGAATCATCACCAAGATTAGAGGTCATATCAAAATGATTAAACATTGGTTATTTTGCATCAACAGTTAATTCAATGGGTGCACTCAAAATTGTTGGTATTTCAGTTATTTGATCACATGACTCATTCATGACAGTAACAAGATTCTCTAAAATAGGTGGTGTGCTCAAATCAATAGGTAACTCAACACATGATGCATTCAAATTAACTAGGCATGCATCATTCTCACGTGAAGTTATATCATCAATACCTTTATTGTTACCTTGTCACAAAGACGTAGCTGATGTAAGTCCGGACATTGACAATGTACCATACTCTTGAGATGATGTCGCGTTCACAATCCAAGGTGGGGCTGCTCTAGTAGGTGCAAAGGTGGAGGAACCAACCGGCGGTGGTGAGCATGAACTGGAATAGTAGTTGTTGTTTTCACCCAATGCATCCTCCTGTATCTGTCTCTGAAAGGTACAAGCATGAACAACACACCAGTAATGCAACGAGGAATATACTGAAATCTTGCACGAATATCATGGTTCAAACCACCAAAAAATCTATTCATTGTATCATCCTCAGATTCTTCCATGTCACAGTGATGCATATAAGATTTGAACTCTTGGTAGTAAGCATGAACAGTGTTACTGCCTTGTTTTAATTGTTCCAATTTGCGAAGCAATTCACGACGATAGTAAGGAGGCAAAAATTGTTGTCTTATCACAGCTTTCATAACTTTCCAAGTTTTGGGCTGGTTATCAATGTTTTTCTTACAATGTAACTCCACCAAACAGAAGCAAAACCAGTAAATGCTCTAGTGGTAGCTCGTACTCTCTCAAGTTCAGAAAAATCATGGTGAGTAAAAACTTGTTCTACTTCAAGATCTCAAGCTAGATAAATAGCAGGATTAAATCTATCCTCAAATGACATAAAGAGATAACCTGACCATGTGCATTTGCATGTTGTCCCAACTCTCGTGATGGTGAAGATGTGTCCGTCGTCCAAGAACTTCTATCTCCAGAACCTGTCATGATTAGTAGAAAGAAGAAACAAAAATCGAGAATAATGTTCCTATGAACTACTAGGATGTGGTTGTAAAGTGCTCACAGTAAAGAAAATATCAATATCTTACAAGTTCTTACCATGCGGCAGGTGGTGACAGGCAACCAGCAATGTCAAATAACTCCGAAGATTGTGTAAAGCGATTGCTAGGGAAACATACGTATACATGGTGTAGAAATATGTGGAGCTGGGTTGGCTATATTTGGTAGCAAAAGATTAGCAATAATCAATTCAGAGATGCAATGTTGAATAAATGCTCAACGACGGTACCGTGCTGGTCCTAGGCTAGACCGGACTAGAGACGCGAGCCTAGAACAATAATGAGGTCACGCCGTAGCACAACTAGCATCAATAAATGATATGAAGTACCTCTAGACAGCAAAATATAAGTGAAGATCACAATAGCCGTAAAGATAATGATGTGAATCAACAGCCAAGCAGGATATATCAACAACTTTCTCTCTAACATTCCTCTGGAAAAGTTTGTGCCAATTTTTTGATAATTTTTTTCAAAAATGGTATTGACTTAAGCTTTCAAACACAGAAAGAATCACTCAATTCCGAGTTGATATGAGGAGTCAAAAAATTCAAAAACTGGCCTGAAAAACTGGAATAAGCTGTGTTCGTGAACTTCAGAGGGCAAAAAGACCTATTTAGAAGCCGATTTTGAGGTGCCAAATATGGAACTTTCTTTTGCAACTATTTAGAAGCGGCTCTTCGCTAGGTTTCATTTGAGTACTCGCGGAGCCAAAACGGACTTCGTATGAGGAAGTTATGCCCGTTTTACTAAACAGTGCACAAAACAGAGTCCAATCCGAATTCAACTATGAGATTGAGTCTAGATTGACCCGAATTTTGTTTTTTTTTCTCCTCTCTTTTTTTTCTCACACTTTTTTCTTTCTCTTTTTTTCTCTCGTTTTTTTTACTTTTTTTCTCTCGTTTTTTTTCTCTGTCTTTTTTTTCTCTCTCCCTCTTTCCAAAACAAACTAGATAAGATGCAGATTGGATCTACCGAAGATGTGAATGACCTCAACTATGATTATGACAATGAATGGTGCATAGCACATGGTGAGAATTGATGGATGAGTGGTGGACAGCGGAAGGGATAATGATCCAGCGGTGGCGTGACTAATATGAACAGAACATGAAACTCTAAATGAACTAGACACTAAGACTAGCAACTTGACACGATGATGCAACCGATAATTCAACTATGCAAGCAATGAAAAGAAAATTGCAAATGCTCAGATTGGCTTAGACAAACGATGAATAGATCTAACTTTTTGTGGCTTTTTCTTGGACAATTGGTAAGAAAATAAATCTAATCTAGGAAAAACTGGAAATTCTCACCGAGCAACCTGAAAACTGATACCACTTGATAGAGGTGAGGGTCCTGATCTTTCGATGAGATGATAACTATCGACTTGGTGGAGTCAACTTTGACGATCCGAATAAAAACGTGCATGACGTTGCACCTTAGCAATCACTAAACCAATCTCCTGAGGTTACCGACGATGCTGGAAGCACGATCAGCCTGACCACGAAGGTCTATTTCTGCACGCAATCCAAGAACAAGCAATAATATGATAATCCAATCTTAATATTACGAATATAGATGTAGTATTGATAAAGGTGGGGATCCGGAAGCGGTCTTGGTCTAGTCATTGGACACAAACGAAGTACACGAAGTTGCAATGGCTATCTTTTAACTAAACAAATCCCAATGAAAATGCTACTAGATGGATCTGCTTATATAGGAGCAAGGGGTGGTGGCCAAGGAGGTGGAAGGACGTCCCAAGGCAGCCTAAAACTAACCACTGGTTGTACAAGGCTCATGGACCCAAGTGGAGGTGGTGCAACACCTTTGGACTTGTTATTTGACTCGGATTCTGCTGCAGCGTCAGATTGTTTTGTTGATATCTCAATGCTCCGGATGAATTTGAAGGTGATTCAAATTGGGTTGGAAAGAACATGAAATCTACTTTCCAACAAAAAAAGAATCACCCAATTCGGAGTCCGTATGAAAAAGTCGTTGACATTTTGAGTCAGGTATGTCTGTGTAGTCTGAATCTGAATCCAGAACGTGAGAGACTTGGACTCTATCTTCTCTTGGCCCAAAAGTGACGTGAGAGGACTTTTTGAACAGAAACTAAACTTCTCCTTTTGCCTTATCTTCATATGTGGATTGTACAAATGTCTCATACACCTACAATTAGACAAAACACAAAAGTGTGTGAAGTATTTTTGTTCTGAATAACATAAATAGATTATTGAATAGTTTGCATTAGAAATCACCTGACAAATATGCATGTATGCAATATTTTTGGTCGTATCCATGGTTGTCATGTCCTCATCATCTCGATAGGCAAGTAACGCAAAATGGGCTAGGGGTTAACAATGCAATGGCAAGGGAATATACAATGGATTGATACCACGATACCAAGATGATATGAAGGTTACCGTCCTTGGCGATGATGAGTGGCGGTGTTCTTGATGTAGACATCAAGATGATGGAGACTCGTCCCTAAGTATCCGAAACACCTTAGGAAATGGTAAAAACCGCAAACTCAAAATCTCAAATGTCAAATGGTGGTAGCGGGATGCGGTGGTGGTGGCGGAAGCTCAATGGGATTGCGGAAATGCAATGATGGGTTGTGGAGTATGCAATGCAGAAATGGAGGGTAAGGTGGTGGACTATACACGGGTGTCAGAGTTGAAAGCACGGTCCCTAAGTAGCCGAAACACCTTAGGAGACACAACTCACAACACAAACGAAATTGGGTTAAGTTGGGGTGGTGGAAGTGTATGGTGGGCCAGCCTATGCGGAAGTTATGGTGGTGGTGGTGGTTGATGAAGAAGCAACCATCCCTAAGTATCCTAGACACCTTAGGAGACTCAAATCACTCCTCAAGCAACCATTAATGCGATGGGGAACAAAAATGGTTAGGTTGCGGAAGTCGGTGATGGTGTAGCGGACGATGTGGTGGAAGCCCTAGGCAAAGATGCCAAAGTTCCAAAAATTTGATGGAGTCAAATGGTTTTGGTAGTATTTTTGTGGGAAGGGGGATGTCAAGAGCTTTTCAACGAGCTAAAGAACGCAAAAATCGGACTCCGGATGAATTAGTTATGGACAAAAAAAATCAGCCGAAATGGGAAACTACAGGTATCGGACGTCCAAAGATGGTCAGACGACCGGTGGCCAGACGTCCGGGCGGGCTTGGAAGTCCGTAATTAGGCTCGGGTTAGGGGCTCCGGTCATCTGGAAAAGGTCGGACATCCGGTCGGTTGACGGGCTCCGGACGTCCGTGAAAGGGCCGGTCGTCCGGGGGTCGAGGTCAACGCGAGATGCGATATCCGGGGCGCGATTTTGGACGGAAAATGGAGATTTTGGGGTCAAAATTGATGAGATTTCGTGGATGAAAGATGGGGAAAATTGGGGAGATGCTAGATCCACTTGAAACCAACCAAATCCATGGATCAAATCCAACAAAACTTCGTCAAACCAACAAATCACACAAAAAATTGGGGCTACTTTTGGTGGGGATTTTCGAATTTGGGAAAGAACGCAACGAAATTAGGATAGAAAACAACGAGGGGAGGCTCCGAAATCGTGATCAACGTGGCTCATGATACCAAGATGATGTAGGGTAGGAACCCTATCGCCCGATCTTTCATGAAAGGGGCAGAATCCCGAGAAAAACACGAAGAACACAAAGGGGAAACACAAGAGGAACACTCAACCTAACAAGAACAAGTCACAATAGTGCTAGATCGTCGGATACATGGAACGATTCATGGTACACGATCAACTAGGGACGATACACGGTAACTGGTCTTCTTCGTGAGGAGGTCTTGAATCCATGTGGGGATCTTCCTTAGAAAGGGGTCTTGAATCCAAGGTGGATCTTCTCCGAAGAGGGGCCGCGGTCTCTCTTAAGGAGTAGATCCGACATGGATGAGCGAACCTCTATCTCACAAATGAGCTAACACAACGCTAACCCTAACTAGAAGGTGGTGGAGGAGTATATATAGTCTAGGTCCACTAAGGGGTATGTGGGGGATACATGGGCCTCGGGCCCGATCTCTATGCACAGACAGCGGTGGTCGTCCGACAGGTACCGGATGTCCGGTGGCTCGCGAGGGTCTGGTCGTCCGGTACTTGTCAGACGTCCGGCGTTTCGGCTCGGTTGAGGTAGTGCCGGATTTCTGGGGGCGGTCAGACGTCCGGACGCTAGAGTGTGTCGGATGTCCAGAACTTGTCGGATGTCCACTCATTTGGCTCGGGTGCAGGATCTCCGGTCGTCTGGTCCGGGCTGGTCGTCCAATGGGTCTTCAAGCGTCGGACGTCCGGTCCCGGCCAGTCGTCCGGTGGCTGGAGCTTCTTCTGTAGCCCTTCTTCTTGTTCCTCGTGCTTGGTGTCCTCGCCTTCTTTTCCATGGGCTTCCTCTTGGTTCTTGGTCATGCATAGCACACAAGTTTGAGGTAGTAGCCATGTCTCACATGTGGAAAGTGAAAGTTCGGAGAGGAGCGAGTTCACCTTGTGTCCAATGGTGTATAGTCGAGGTCTCATCTTATGTATCCTTGGGGCTTGGAGAGTAGTCAGAGTGTACATGGGGATGAACGTGGGATTCTCCGCATCATGAAGGGCATGTCACCTCCAAGCAACATGTGCACGACGACAACGAACGACATCTACGACGAGCTCAAGTGCGACAATGCCAACATCATCATTATGATGCTCACCAAGCACAAATGCACAAGTCCCAACAAGCCCTACTTCACGCCAAGTCCAAACTTCATGAGCACAAGAGAAGACCACGAGACAAGCACCACCAAGCCGAGCTACGGCTACAACAACCACTTTGGCATCTTCGCCAAGTTCTATAAGGGAATCTTCGCCTTTGGACGTATGGCATCTTCGCGTGAGTTCGCCTTTGGACGTATGGCATCTACATCGACATCATCAAGTACAAGGCAACCAACTACGAGCTAGGGCGACACTTCCATCTTCGGAAGCCTCCCAAGGAAGATGGTCGAGCATGGGACATTCCCTTCGGTCATGGAGACGAGCTCGAGGTGCCACATCATATGGGCCTCCTTCAACAAGATAGCGACAAGAAGGTCAAGCAAGGGCCATCCCCTTCGACCACGACGACGAGCATGAACCTCTTCAACTACATGAAGACGGCGCCCATATTGGAATCATACTCCGAGTCAAGTTACGAGACCGCACATGAGACCTTTCCTTTGGTCTTAGAGGAGAGTGATGACGTGCCATCTTCGGCCTTCATCCACGGCTACCACTACGACATGATTGAGCATGGAGACATTTGCACCTACATCTCTCCAACACCCACATATGCCGAGATGCCCCAGTTGCCATGTGAGGAGAGCCACCACCACATGAGTGACATGAGTGACTCCACCACACATGACATTGAGAGCATTTCCTATGAGAGGATGAGTGTGACCAGCACTAGCCCCACACTTGAGAGCATGCCACACATCCTATGTGAGGTTGCGAGCCATTTGAGTGACTCCACCAACCATATGAGTGAGAGCATCCTAGAGGGAGTGAGTGAGCCACAACACTTAGTGAGTGAGTAGTTGACACAACACGTGAGGCCACTATGATTTCTAACGACTTAACCTCTACTCCGAATATGTTTTCTTCTTTGGTGCTAGGTCTCCTACATGATGACACGTCTATCCTCGACGAGTCCATGCCTCCAATGGAGACAATAATGGCCATGGTGGACGATGATGCACCCCCACACGGTTCCATCAAGATGAAGATGACCACAACTCGGTCTTCGACACCTCACCTACAACACATGAGCAATGTTCCAAAGGTAACATAGGTGATGGTGCTTCTCTTGTCCCACAGTGGACAATCTCACCAATGATTGCTTGCATGATGTTGATACACCTATGTAACTTACCATATTTCTACTCCAACTCTTGCCATTTTCGGCTCTAAGTTATGAGATTCGTGGTTCGGCTCTTGTCTTTGTTTTGCATTTTGCTCATGTCATGCATTTCATATCATGTCATCATGTGCATCGCATTGCATACGTGTTCGTCTCATGCATCCGAGCATTTTCCCCGTTGTCCGTTTTGCAATCCCACACTCCTACGTCCTCCGGTGCCCCCTTTTGCCTCTTTTCGTGAGCGGGTGTTAAACTTTCTCAGAATTGACCGAGATTTACCAAGCTCCTTGGTACAACACCAGTAGACCGCCTGTCAAGTTTCGTGCTATTTGGAGTCCGTTTGATACTCCAATGGTTAACCGAGGAACCGCAAAGGCCTCGTGTGGGTTGCAGCCCAACACCCCTTCAAAGTGGCCCAATAACCCATCCAAACCCCCTCCATTCTCTCGGCCGTTCGATCACGATCACGTGGCCGAAAACCGCACGTCATTTGGACTCTCCTAGCTCCCTCTACCTATATAAACACCCCCTCCGAAATTCGCGGTCAAAACCCTACCCTAACCTTCCCCGCCGCCACCGGACGCGTCCGAGACGGCCGGACGTGTTCACGCCGCCGCCCACAGCCAACCCCGAACCGCCACGTGGCGCCGACCACGCCCACTTAGCCGCCTCAATGCCAAAGCCCGCGGGGCCCTCGGGAGGCCCTCCCGGCCCGGATCCGAGCGCCGCCCCGCGTGGGACCTCGAGCGCCGCCGCGCCCGCGCCGCCCTACTCCTCTGCATGCCCGCCGCCGCCCGGACTATCGCCGGTCGCCGGTCGCCCTGCCGCCGACTAACTCCGGCCGCGCCTCACCGTCGCGGTGCCCCGCCGCGCCTCGCCGTTCGTGTCCACCGTGTCGCCGATCTCCGTCGTCTCCAGCAAGCCTCGGCGAGCTCGTCTCCGGCCATTCCCCTGCTCCGCTCCGGCCACCGCGAGGATTCCGGCGAGAACCGCAACTCCGGTGAACCTCGGCTTCCGTGCCCAGATCCAGATCTGAAAAACCCTAGGGTTGACTTCGAAATTCTACCAAGACATTTTTCTGCTATGTTTTCATGCACTTTTCGTCATGCCATAACTCTGTGACCGTAGCTCCGTTTCGTGCGTGTGAGATATCAAAATGTTCATCATGATGTGCTCTTCATTTTGTTCCATTGTGCCATGCGTGTTTGAGTCCATCTGGATTCCCAAATCGTTGATGCAAGAGTGCTTCATAATGTTAGGTGCTGATTCTTAGCAGAGTATGAGAATTTGTCATTTTTGCTACAATTATTGTGTGCTGCATATGGGCATGAGCTCTGCATGTGTTTTAGAACATGCCATGCCATCTTTACAGGGGTTCTTGCCATGTATCTTTGTGATCAATGTGGTCCCTAGCACATGCATGCAAGGTAGCTCTCGTAATATTGCTGATTTCAGGGACTTAGAATTTCACTTAGTCTTTGCTCTGCTGTTATTTTTATGCCATGTGTTCATGTTGCTACAGAGAGATCCATGCTTCTTCTGATTATGTTGAGTAAGGATAAATTGGACATATGGTTATGCTCTATCCATCCATGCCCCTGTTTGCAATTATGGAGTACTCTAACATGACTCAATCTTGTTCTACTTTTGCTATAAAATGTTCCTGGCAGTTTGTTTACATGTTAATTAATTTTGCCAAGGTTGTTGTAGTTGATCCATGCATGCTATGAGTTTGTTCTTGCTTTGGTTAGCTTCATGAACATGGCTTCTTATTGGTAGTATGCTTATCTTGTCATGGAATGCCTTGTGATGAGTGGATCGAGCTCGCAAACATGCCTTCATAATTCTGCTAAGTCTGAATTTGTTAATGGAACTTGCTATGTTTACATGGGTGCCATCATATCTTCTGTGCCTTTTTGGCTTATGGTCAGTAGGGGTGTTTTGTTACATGCTTTGAGTAGATTCATGCCATGCCTTGTTTTGCTATGTTCTATTCTTGTAGCATGTTGATATCTTGCTCTAAACTTTGCTCCCTGATGTTAATTCCTGGAATGTTGTTATTTTCACTAAGTCTGTGAAGCTGATATCTTTTGCCCTTTTGCCATGCTTGTTTGCACCTCCTCTTGTGTGATTTAGCCGTAGCTCAGTGTTCATCTTTTGTCAAGCATCTTGAGTAGATCACTGCGATGTGCTTTGTTGCTATGTTGGAGTGCAGTAGCTTAGTTTCTTGGTGCATTCTAGATAGCATCGTGCTATTAATCGCAGAATTGTGCCATTATTGTTTTGCTTGCTATTTGCAAACCGTGCATCCGATTCCGGTGATCTTTATATCGATTTCGACCGAAATCAACTCATATTTCCAGCGGCGCACTTGGATTGCCAGGTTGATGTCTGGTTCAATCTTTCCCTTCCGAAGCACGCATATGCATTGCATATCACATCCCGCATATCATGCCATGTTTTGCATCATGTTGCTTGCGCATTCCACAGTGGTTGACTGTGGTTTCCTTTGCTTGTGTTCTTGCCTTGGGTAGACCTGGGAGACGAGTTCGTGATCGAGGAACCCGTTGAGTACGCTTACGAGGATCAAGCTTACGTCAACTCGGAGAACTTTGCAGGCAAGATGACCATACCCTTGAAATCGCTTGCATCTTTGCTTGCTAGTTGCTCGCTCTATTGCCATGCCGCGATACCTACCACTTGCTATATCATGCCTCCCATATTGCCATGTCAAACCTCTAACCCACCTTGTCCTAGCAAACCGTTGTTTGGCTATGTTACCGCTTTTCTCAGCCCTCTTATAGCGTTGCTAGTTCAGGTGAAGATGGGATTTGTTCCTTGTTGGAACATGATTATTGTTGGGATATCATTATTATATCTTGTTTACTTTAATGCACCTATATACTTGGTAAAGGGTGGAAGGCTCGGCCTTATGCCTGGTGTTTTGTTCCACTCTTACCGCCCTAGTTTCCGTCATACCGGTGTTATGTTCCTTGATTTTTCGTTCCTTACGCGGTTGGGTTATAATGGGAACCCCTTGACAGTTTGCCTTGAATAAAACTCGTCCAGCAAGGCCCAACCTTGGTTTTACCATTTGCCACCTAAGCCTTTTTCCCTTGGGTTCCGCGGACTCAAGGGTCATCTTTATTTTAAACCCCCGGCCCAGTGCTCCTCTGAGTGTTGGTCCAAACTAGAGTCCTTTGCAGCACCCCCTCAGGGAAACTCGAGGTTTGGTTTTAGTTGTACAGAGCGCTCATCCGGTGTGCCCTGAGAACGAGATAAGTGCGACTCCTATCGGGATTTGTCGGCACATCGGGCGGCGTTGCTGGTCTTGTTTTACCATTGTCGAAATGTCTTGTAACCGGGATTCCGAGTCTGATCGGGTCGTCCTGGGAGAAGGAATATCCTTCGTTGACCGTCAGACCTTGTGACGGGCTAAGTTGGGACACCCCTGCAGGGTTTTGAACTTTCGAAAGCCGTGCCTGCGGTTATGGACAGATAGGAATTTGTTAATATCCGGTTGTAGAAAACCTATCACTTAACTTTACTAAAATGAGTCAACACGTGTATAGCTGTGATGGTCTCTTTTCGGCAGAGTCCGGGAAGAGAACACGGTCTCATGTTATGCTTGAACGTAAGTAGTTTCAGGATCACTTCTTGATCATTATAGCTTCTTGACTGTGCTTTTCTTCTCTTCTCGCTCTCATTTGCGTAAGTTAGCCACATATATGCTAGTGCTTGTTGCAGCTCCACCTCACTACCTTTCCTACCCATAAGCTTAAATAGTCTTGATTGCGAGGGTGTGAGATTGTTGAGTCCCCGTGACTCACAGATTACTTCCAAAACCAGATGCAGGTGCCGACGATGCCAGTGCAGGGGACGCGATCGAACTCAAGTGGGAGTTCGACGAGGATTCTGGACGTTACTATGTTTCCTTTCCGGACGATCAGTAGTGGAGCCCAGTTGGGGCGATCGGGGATCTATGCATTTGGGGTTGTCTTTATTTTGGTTCCTTAGTCGGACCTTGATTGTATTCTGGATGATGTAATGCTATATTTATGTATTGTGTGAAGTGGCGATTATAAGCGAGCTCTTTATATCTTTCTTATTCAGTACATGGGATGTGTAAAGATTAACCCTCTTGCGACATGCCTACTATGCGGTTATGCCTCTAAGTCGTGCTCCGACACATGGGAGATGTAGCCACATCGTGGGTGTTACAAGTTGGTATCAGAGCCTTCCCCGACTTAGGAGCCCCCTGCTTGATCGAATCGCTGACGTTGTTGAGTCTCGAAAAATGTTTTGAGTCTTATAGGGTTGTATATATCGGAGAGTAGGATTCTTTTTACTCCTCAGTCCCTTCGTCGCTCTAGTGAGGCCTCATGACATAGAGTTTTGACTCTTCTCTTCTCAAATTTCACGAATTTTTTTGGGATCACGCGGGTTTCTTGGAATCGTTTCGATGGTTTTGTGACGAGAACATTGTTCTTGGTGCCTCCTGACATTTAGGGGTTGTGGCAGTGTCCCTGGCAGTTGAGCTCCGAGGTGTTGTTGTCAAAATTTTATCGTTGCAATTCTGGAATACCTGAGTTCGCCGACATCGAAAATCTCCTTAATGCAGTTGTTGGTGAGATAACCTCGATGCCACCCAGTACTGGGGCGGGTGTTCAGGAGTATTGCCATAACTCGTATAACGGATGCTTTTCGAAGGTTGAGGTAAATGATTTCTGAAGGTTTCTTGGTTATGTGTTGAAGGATGGATACAACTAGATGTAGGATTTGCTAGTTTTGGGTGAGATATTATGCTTCCACTGTATCCCCAGGACCTGATTGCATAACCAAAAAATTTCGGGAGTTTCATAGGTGGGAATTCATGTAGCTCTACTATTTCTTCCCGCAGATATTTGGTTTGTGATTGGGTAATCCTTACTAATTATTTGTTCATATCCGTACCTTGTTGTTTTATTCATCTATCTCTATCTAAGTGGCTTCTCAATTTATGGAAGTGTGATCATTTACTTTGGAATTCATTCGTTCATTCTTGTTCGAATGTTAAGGCTATATGTTGCAATTTCGATCCATTGATTCAGCTTGAATATATGTCTTTCAAGATGCTAATGGATGTCACCCTCTTCAGGATGGCTCCTCCAACGCGTCAGCATCTGGAACCTCCGCCACCACCTCCACCTCCGGAGGCATGGAAAGCTGTCATGGCCACCACCAATGCCAACACGCAGATTCTTTTGCAATTCTTGCAATAGCGTAACCGAGGTAATCAAGGCCAAGGCAACAATCAAGCTCAGTTTGCTACCCTCAACTAGTTCCTCGCAAACCATCCGAAGTCCTTCAGTAACTGTGTCGAGGCCATAGACGCTGACGATTGGCTCGTGGATATCTGCAAACATTTTGAGTGTAGCAATGTCAGGCCTGAGGACTTTGTCAAGTTCGCTTTGTTCCAACTCAAATACCAAGCTGCTGAGTGGTATCAACAATACAAAGTCTCCAAAGGAGGTCGTGTGATTACCTGGGATGATTTCCGCCGTGACTTCAAAGCTCACCACATTCCTCAAAGTGTTGCTGAGAGTAAGCGTGAGGAGTTCCGCAATCTGAAGCAAGGCAACATGTCCGTTTACCAATACAACATCCTGTTTCAGAGGCTTGCTCGCTTCGCCAAACAAGACATCCCTGATGAGAAGAGCATGATTTATCAATTCATAGGTGGCCTCAGAGAAGATCTGCAACTAGCTCTCGTGCTTTTTGAGCCGACCGAGTATGATGCATTCTACAACATGGCACTAAAGCAAGAAGCTGCTCAGCTAAAGTGCGATGCTTCTAAGAAGAGAGTCAGGGATGCAACTCAATCGTCTTCTTCAACTCAAGTGACAGCTAAGCAGCAAAAGTTTTGGTTGCCTCCTCCTCCTTCGTTCCGTCAGCCTTATCAGAAGAAGAGTAAAGGTGGCAATGGATCTTCCCACCCACCCAACCCAGGCTATCAGAACAAAGCTCCATCTCATACTCCAAGGTCTAGTGCTCCGTATCACCGTCCGCTCTCAGAGGTTACTAGCAACAAGTGTTAGCAAAAAGGGCACTATGCAAACAAATGCTTCAACCAAAGGCCTCTTCCGCCTCCTCCTCCTGTGAGATCTGCCAGCAATGTAGTGGTCAAGCATAATCCCAAGCATGTCAAGGTTAACAAGATGAACTCGGCTCATGCAGATGACTCTTCAGAAGTGATCATGGGTAACCTTCCAGTTAACTCTATTCCTGCCAAAGTTCTTTTCGATACTGGTGCATTGCATTGTTTCATTTCAAAACCTTTTGCATGGAAGTATGAGTGTGATTATCAACAATTGCATAGAACTTTTTCAATTATGTCCCCGGGCAAGCAAATGTCAGCTAATATCTGCGTCGCGGATGTTTCTATCGAGATGGGTGACTACAAATTTCTGGCTTCTCCAATTGTTCTGGGTGACTCAGATATTGATCTAATTCTCGGCATGGACCGGCTTTCTAAGCACAAGGATCAGCTTGATTGTGCTGCCAGGCAAATTCAATTGACACACTCGTCTGAGGATGTGATCATCTTTGCCGCTCGTGACGATACCATTCAGCTGTTTTCTCTCAATGAGAAGGGCGAGTTGAATGCCATCTCTCAGATTCCAGTCGTTTGTGAATATCAAGACATCTTTCCAGAAGAGATTCTAGGAATGCCTCCTCACCGGCCAGTTGAATTCGTCATCGATCTTGAGCCTGGCACGAAACCTGTTTGCAAATGTCCTTACAAGCTTGGACCAGAAGAGTTGAAGGAGCTGAAGAAACAACTCGATGTACAAGAGCGTATGGGTCTGATCCGACCAAGTTCTTCTCCATGGGGTTGTGGTGTTCTTTTTGTCAAGAAGAAGGATGGCACGGACCGACTTTGTGTCGACTACTGCCCATTGAACAAGAAGACCATACAGAACAAGTACCCACTTCCCAACATCAATGAGCTATTCGAGCAACTCAAGGGTGCCCAAGTATTCTCCAAGCTTGACCTCCGTATGGGCTATCATCAGATTCGGATTCATGAACAAGACATCCCCAAGACAGCATTCATAACAAGTTATGATTCTTATGAATATACTGTCATATCTTTCGGCCTTGTCAATGCTCCTCCAACGTTCTCTCGCATGACGAACTTCATCTTCAACCCTTACACCATTGATTTCGTCTTGTTGTATCTCGATGATATTTTGGTCTTTTCCAAGAACAAGGAGGATCATGCCAAGCATTTGAGATTAGTGCTGGACAAACTCAGAGAACATCAATTCTATGCGAAGTTTTCAAAGTCCGAGTTTTGGCTCGACGAGGTTCTCTACCTTGGGCATATCATCTCCGCCAAGGGCATAGCTGTTAATCCTGAGAAGGTGTCTGCAATTGTGAATTGGGAACCACCTCAGAATGTCAAGCAGCTCCGCGATTTCCTTGGGCTTGCAAGCTATTGTCGAAGATTCATTGAGAATTTCTCTAAGATTGCAAAGCCTCTTTCCAGCTCCTCTGGAAGCATGTGAAGTATGTCTGGACGCGTGAATGTGACATCGCTTTCAACACCCTCAAAGAGAAGCTAGTCACAGCTCCAGTTTTGACTCCTCCTGATGAATCCAAACCATTCGAAGTTTTCTGTGATGCTTCCCTGCAAGGTCTCGGTGTTGTGTTAATGCAAGAGAATAAAGTTGTGGCCTATGTCATTGCTCTTGTAACATGGAGACATCTTTTGTTGGGAAGGAAAGTGGACATCTTCAATGATCATAAGAGCCTCAAGTACATCTTCACTCAGCCCAACCTCAACCTTAGGCAGACTCGTTAGGTCGAAATGATTCAAGAGTATAATCCAAGTATTGAATAAACTCCAGGCAAGGCCAATGTCATTGCTGACGCTTTGAGCAGGAAGGCTTACTGCAACAGTTTGATTCTCAAGACCTTCCAACCGGATCTTTGTGAAGCTTTCCGCAAACTTAATCTCCAAGTTGTTCCGCAAGGATTTCTTGCCAACCTCCAAGTCTCTCCTACTTTGGAAGATCAGGTTCGTGAGGCACAACTTCTTGATGTAATGGTGAAGAAGGTGAAGAATGGGATTGCCAAGAGCCAACCCAAGTACAAGTGCTATCGCCTTGATGACAAAGATACTCTATTCTTCGAGGATTGAATTGTTGTTCCTAAAGGTGACCTTCGTAAAGTCATTATGAACGAGGCTCACAATTCACTCCTATCTATTAATCCTGGAAGTACAAAGATGTACCATGACCTCAAGCAGTCGTATTGGTGGACTCGAATGAAGCGCGAGATTGCTCAGTTCGTGAATGAATGTGATGTCTGCAAAAGAGTGAAGGCAGAACACCAACGGCCAGCTGGTCTCCTCCAACCTCTTGCCATTCCAGAATGGAAGTTTGACCATATTGAGATGGACTTCGTGACTGGATTCCCCAAATCCAAGCGTGGAAATGATGCTATCTTTGTTGTCATCGACAAGCTTACAAAAGTGGCTCATTTTCTTCCTATCAAAGAATCTATCACAACAGCTCAGTTGGCGGAGCTATATACCTCCGGCATTGTCTCCTTGCACGGCATTGCACAGTTGACATCTTCAGATCGTGGAAGCATCTTTACCGCTAAGTTCTGGGACTCCTTTCAGAAGGCCATGGGCACCAACATTCTCTTCAGCACAGCCTTTCATCCTCAAACTAGTGGACAAGTCGAGCGAGTCAATCAAATTCTTGAAGATATGCTCAAGGCTTGTGTCATTTCCTTCTGTATGAAGTGGGAAGATTTTCTTCCATATGCCGAGTTCTCCTACAACAACAGTTTCCAAGCGAGTTCGGGCAAGGCCCCATTTGAGATTCTCTATGGCAGAAAGTGTCGTACTCTTAATTGGTCAGAGACTGGTGAACGCCAACTTCTTGGCAATGACTTAATCATAGAAGCTGAAGAAATGTGTAAAGTCATCCATGAAAATCTCAAAGCCACACAATTGCGCCAGAAGAGTTACTATGATAGCAAGCATCGTGACTTGGCTTTCGAGATAGGAGACCATGTCTACCTCCGCGTCTCTCCAATGAAAGGTACTCATCGCTTCGGTATCAAAGGGAAGCTTGCCCCTAGATATGTGGGTCCTTTCAAGATCATTGGCAAAAGAGGCGATCTCGCCTATCAACTTGAGCTTCCTCCCAACTTCGCAAATGTGCACGACGTGTTTCACGTGTCTCAGCTTCGCAAGTGTTTCAAGACTCCTGACCGCACCATATACTTCTAAGAGATTGATCTCCAAGAAGACCTGTCTTATCATGAGCATCCCGTTGCTATTATTGAAGAAACCGAGCGCAAGACTTGCAACAAGTCTATCAAATTCCTCAAAGTGAAGTGGTCACACCATTCCGACCGAAAAGCCACCTGGGAACGCGAGGACCACCTCCGTTCCGAATACCCGGAGTTCTTTCAGTCCTAGATCTCGGGACGAGATCCTTTCGTAATGGTGGAGTGATGTAACACCCCGGATGTAACTTACCATATTTCTACTCCAACTCTTGCCATTTTCGACTCTAAGTTATGAGATTCGTGGTTTGGCTCTTGTCTTCGTTTTGCATTTTGCTTGTGTCATGCATTTCATATCATGTCATCATGTGCATCGCATTGCACACGTGTTCGTCTCATGCATCCGAGCATTTTCCCCGTTGTCCGTTTTGCAATCCGACACTCCTACGTCCTCCGGCGCCCCCTTTTGCCACTTTTCGTGAGTGGGTATTAAACTTTCTCGGAATGTACCGAGATTTGCCAAGCGGCCTTGGTACACCACCGGTAGACCGCCTATCAAGTTTCGTGCCATTTGGAGTCCGTTAGATACTCCAACGGTTAACCGGGGAACCGTAAAGGCCTCGTGTGTGTTGCAGCCCAACACCCCTCCAAAGTGGCCCAATAACCCATCCAAACCCCCTCCATCCTCTCGGCCGTTCGATCACAATCGCGTGGCCGAAAACCGCACCTCATTTGGACTCTCCTAGCTCCCTCTACCTATATAAACACCGCCCCCTCCTAAATTCGTGGTCAAAACCCTACCCTAACCTTCCCCGCCGCCACCGAATGCATCCGAGACGGCCGGACATGTCCGCGCCGCCGCCCGCAGCCAACCCCATGCCGCCATGTGGTGCCGACCGCGCCCACTTCGCCGCCTCGCCGCCGAAGCCCGCGGGGCCCGTTGGAGGTCCTCTCGGCCCGGATCCGAGCACCGCCCCGTGCAGGACCCCGAGCGCCGCTGCGCCCGCGCCGCCCTGCTCCTCCGCGTGCCCGCCGCCGCCTGGACTCTCGCCGGTCGCCAGTCGCCCCGCCGCCGACTGACTCCGGCCGCGCCTCACCGTCGCAGTGCCCCACCGCGCCTCGCTGGCCGTGCCCGCCGCGTCGCCGATCTCCGTCGTCTTCGGCAAGCCCCAGCGATCTCGTCTCCGGCCATTCCCCTCCTCTGCTCCGGCCACCGCGAGGATTCCAGCGAGAACCGCAACTCCGGCGAACCTCGGCTTCCGTGCCCAGATCCAGATCTGGAAAACACTAGGGTTGACTTTGAAATTCTACTAAGTCATCTTTCTGCTATGTTTTCATGCACTTTTCATCATGCCATAACTCTGTGACCGTAACTCCGTTTCGTGCGTGTGAGATATCAAAATGTTCATCATGATGTGCTCTTCATTTTGTTCCATTGTGCCATGCGTGTTTGAGTCCATCTTGATGCCCAAATGCAAGAGTGCTTCATAATGTTAGGTGCTGATTCTTAGAAGAGTGTGAGCATTTGTCTTTTTTGCTACAATTATTGTGTGCCGCATATGGGCATGAGCTCTATATGTGTTTTAGACCATGCCATGCCATCTTTACAGGGGTGCTTTCCATGTATTTTTGTGATCAATGTGGTTACTAGCACATGCATGCAAAGTAGCTCTTGTAATATTGCTGATTTCAGGGACTTAGAATTTCACTAAGTCTTTGCTCTGCTGTTATTTTTATGCCATGTGTTCATGTTGCTACAGAGTGATCCATGCTTCTTTTGAGTATGTTCAGTAAGGATGAATTGGACATATGGTTATGCTCTATCCATCCATGCCCCTGTTTGCAATTATGGAATAACCTATCATGACGTAATCTTGCTCTACTTTTGCTATAGAATGTTCCTGGCAGATTGTTTATGTGTTAATCAATTTTGCCAAGGTAGTTGTAGTTGATCCATGCATGATATGAGTTTGTTCTTGCTTTGGTTAGCTTCATGAACATGTCTTCTTTCTGGTATTATGCTTAGCTTGGCATGCAATGCCTTGTGATGAGTGAATCCAGCTCGCAAACATGCCTTCATAATTCTGTTTTTGCCATGTCCAGTTTTCTGCTAAGTCTGAATGTGTTAACGAAACTTGCTATGTTTACATGGGTTCCATCATATCTTCTGTGCCTTTTTGGCTTATGGTCAGTAAGAGTCTTTTGTTATATACTTTGAGTAGATTCATGCCATGCCTTGTTTTGCTATGTTCTTTTCCTATAGCATGTTGATATCTTGCTCTAAACTTTGCTTCCTCATGTTAATTCCTGGCATGTTATTTTCACTAAGTCTGTGAAGCTGATATCTTTTGCCCTTTTGCCAACAACCTGCTCTTGTGTGATTTAGCCGTAGCTCAGTGTTCATCTTTTGTCAAGAATCTTGATTAGATCACTACGATGTGCTTTGTTGCTATGTTGGAGTGCAGTAACTTAGTTTCTTGTTGCATTCTAGATGGGATCGTGCTGTTAATCGCAGAATTGTGCCATTATTGTTTTGCTTGCCATTTGTAAACCGTGCATCCGATTGCGGTGATCTTTATATCGATTTCGATTGAAATCAACTCATCTTTCCAGCGGCGCACTTGGTTTGCCAATTTGATGCCTGGTTCCATCTTTTCCTTCCGAAGCACGGATATGCATTGCATACCACATCCCGCATATCATGCCATGTTTTGCATCATGTTGCTGGCGCATTGCACCGTGGTTGATTGTGGTTTCCTTTGCTTGTGTTCTTGCCTTGGGTAGAGCCGGGATACGAGTTCGTGATCAAGGAACCCGTTGAGTACGCTTACGGCGATCAAGCTTACGTCAACTCGGAGAACTTTGCAGGCAAGATGACCATACCCTTGAAATCGCTTCTATCTTTGCTTGCTAGTTGCTCGCTCTATTGCCATGCCGCGATACCTACCAATTGCTATATCATGCCTCCTATATTTCCATGTCAAACCTCTAACCCACCTTGTCCTAGCAAACCGTTGTTTGGCTATGTTACCACTTCACTCAGCCCCTCTTATAATGTTGCTAGTTAGAGGTGAAGATGGAGTTTGTTCCTTGTTGGAACATGATTATTGTTGGGATATCATTATTATATCTTGTTTACTTTAATGCACCTATATACTTGGTAAAGGATGGAAGGCTTGGCCTTATGCCTGGTGTTTTGTTCCATTCTTGCCGCCCTAGTTTCCGTCATACCGGTTTTATGTTCCTTGATTTTGCGTTCCTTACGTTGTTGGGTTATAATGGGAACCCCTTGACAGTTCGCCTTGAATAAAACTCCTCCAGAAGGCCCAACGTTGCTTTTAACATTTGCCACCTAAGCCTTTTTCCCTTGGGTTCCGCGGACTCAAGGGTCATCTTTATTTTAAACCCTCGGGCTAGTGCTCATCTAAGTGTTGGTCCAAACTAGAGTCCTTTGCAGCGCCCCCTCGGGGAAACTCAAGGTTTGGTTTTAGTTGTACGGAGTGCTCATCCGGTGTGCCCTGAGAACGAGATACGTGCGACTCCTATCGGGATTTGTCGGCACATCGGGCGGCTTTGCTAGTCTTGTTTTACCATTGTCGAAATGTCTTGTAACCGGGATTCCGAGTCTAATCGGGTCGTCCTGGGAGAAGGAATATCCTTCGTTGACCGTGAGAGCTTGTGATGGGCTAAGTTGGGACACCCCTGCAGGGTTTTGAACTTTCGAAAGCCGTGCTCGCGGTTATGGGCAGATGGGAATTTGTTAATATCCGGTTGTAGAAAACCTGTCACTTAACTTTATTAAAAATAATCAACAGCGTGTGTAGCCATGATGGTCTCTTTTCGGCGGAGTCCGGGAAGAGAACACAGTCTCGTGTTATGCTTGAACGTAAATAGTTTCAGGATCACTTCTTGATCATTATAGCTTCTTGAACGTGCTTTGCTTCTTTTCTCGCTCTCATTTGCGTAAGTTAGCCAGATATATGCTAGTGCTTGTTGCAGCTCCACCTCACTACCTTTTCCTACCCATAAGCTTAAATAGTCTTGATCGCGAGGGTGTGAGATTTCTGAGTCCTCATGACTCACAGGTTACTTCCAAAACCAGATGCAGGTGCCGACGATGCCAGTGCAGGGGACGCGACCAAACTCAAGTGGGAGTTCGACGAGGATTCTGGACATTACTATGTTTCCTTTCCGGACGATCAGTAGTGGAGCCGAGTTGGGGCGATCAGGGATCTATGCATTTGGCTTGTCTTTATTTTGGTTCCTTAGTCAGACCTTGATTGTATTCTGGATGATGTAATGCTATATTTATGTATTCTGTGAAGTGGCGATTGTAAGCCAACTCTTTATCTCTTTCTGATTCAGTACATGGGATGTGTAAGGATTACCCCTCTTGCGACATGCCTACTATGCGGTTATGCCTCTAAGTCGTGCTCCGACACGTGGGAGATATAGCCGCATCGTGGGTGTTACAACCTATTCCCATGCTTCATGCTAGTGCAACTTCTTCATGTCATTATTTACCTATTTATGATGAATATGATGATGAGCATGTTGAATTGCCTAGTTGTGATGCTATGCTACATAGGATATCATGTGAAAATTCTATTGGTCACATCATGTTTGATCATCCTTTAAACTTGTCATATGCTATGAGTGAGATATCCCATATTGCATCATTTCAATCTCAACATAGTAACTATGCATGCCCCATTAAAATCAATCCCATTTGCACTTATGGCATAGATGATGAGATGATGGTCATTGGCTTTTGTTTTTCATGTGATGATATTGCCATGCTTCCTTTACATGATTTGCACAATTCATCTACTATGCCATGCCATGATCACAATGTTCCAAATATGCATTGTTTTGGATGTTGTCAATCTTCTCCGTGTGATGTTTCCATTAATGCTCATGAGGAGACCCCCCATAGTTTCCTCATACATATTAGGAGATTTTGATGCATTCCATACTTTGCATGATTCTCATAATTGCTTGCACCATATGCATCCCACGCATAACAATGCTCTCGATATTTCCCATGATGCATTACATCCTTTGAGTCTCCATTATGCTATACATAACAACAAACCTATCATGATGGATGACATGTTTCTATATCACGCATCTCACTTATTCGAGCATTGGATATTTTGTGCTAACCAACACAAGCACGTACGCATCATGATGGATGATGTGTACATCTACCACACACACAATTTTCCTTTTGTCCTTGTTTTGTGTAGGTACTCATGTATACTCGTCAACCTCTCAATCCCAAGAGTTGACGAAAACGGCTCTTGAGAGCTATGACGATTTGGGATCCCATGGACTACCATTACCACCATTCCATTCGCGCAAGAACTACGTGCATCTCTTTTACTTGGCTCTCACACGGCTTTGGGCTATTTACCATTTGTCACCTTATGCTCATTTTACCGTGTTCACTTTGCATGCTATGCTTGCTTCTATGCCTTTGCCATGCAATTGTGACCCTCGCTTGCATCTACCCATGATTCACCATTATGCTTCTCCTATGTCTATTTGCATGTTTGGTGGAGATCCTTGTTGCTATTGCCATGTTTATCATGTGCCTCATGCTATTGATCCTATTTTGCTCATATCCTCCTTTCATGCTTGTGCTATGTCATGTGAATTATTCATACACACTATTTGCACACATGACATACTTGACATGATTCCTTCTAGTACGTTGCATCTTCGCACTACTAACTTGCTTGCCTTGATTCACATGATTGCTTGCTTTATCGCATCACCCATGTTCCATTCTTACTTGCTTTCTTGGGTTGATGACATATATGTTCATGCCTCTCACATGATATATTTTTGTTCATTGTCGCTTGCCTCCAATTGTTGCATCTATGCTTATTGATCGTGGAGACTTGGACACTTTACTTGTGATGCATGCTTCCTTGTTTGAGCCTATTGTATTTGGTTATTGTCGCATCATATGCCTCCATACTATGAAATGCTCCCTTGTCCTTTCTTATGATGCGCATGATGCATCTACTTGTTGGGTATTTTACCACACGAATGATAGAATTTGCATCTCCGATAACCTCATTTGTTTTTCAGAGTGGTTGTCATGTTCTTTCATGTTGAAGGATTCACAAGGCGATACCGTCATGACACAATTTGGTCACGTGAAGGCATACACGATGTGCAACACCAACATTTGTGAGAATCTCCTAAAGGTGAATTCCTTACCTTTGAGCCATCCTCAAATATGCATATTGGATGGGTCACTCTTTCATTGGTGTTTCCTTCTTGTTGTCTACATGATACATCTCGCGAATGGAGGAGCGACATGGGAGATTGGCTCTATTGATGCGGAGCATCCCATGACCATCACCATGGACGCCCCCTCAACTATCCAAGCTCCAAGTGGACCCATGACAAGGGCTAGGGCACGTGCTATTCAATCCGAGGTGACATCACTCCTACTTGAGTTTTCCCCCTCTACAAGTGAGACATGGCTAGATGCTATGTGTGATTAGGTACAACACTCAAGACTCGGAGCCGAGGACTAGAGAAGAAGAGACGGGCGTCAACACTCTTGACAGCCCAGAACCTCCGGCTAGAGCCCGGAACTTCCGGCCCCCGGACCTTCCGGCTGACCCGGAGCTTCCGGCCTCCGACGACTTCGCCCAGCCCAGGCGTGCCAACTCTCGGGTTAGCCCGGAACCCGTCCCGGACCTTCCGGCGCCTGGAACTTCCGTCCACCCCGGAACTTCCGGCCCCCGGATGCCAATCCAGCTCCACCCGCGCCAACTCTCGGTTTAGGCCGGACCTTCCCCAGAACCTCCAGCGCCCGGAACTTCCGGTCTCGCCCGGAACTTCCGGCCCTGCGTGCGCGCAGCCACTTGGGCCGAGGCCTGTGTACCCTTTCGTAACCTAGACTATAAGTACTCTTCTCCTACCTACGTTTTAGGGTTAGCAAATGTTTAGCTCATGATTGTGTGAGAGCTTTGCTCATCCACTTGGTTACCTTCTCCTCGGAGATCGCACCTCCTCGGAGAAGATCCCCAAGCGGATTCAAGATCCCTCTTTAGGGAAGAACATCAAGACCTCCTCACGGAGAAGACTATTTACCGTGTATCGTCCCTAGTTGATAGTGGATCGTGTATCTTACTTTATGTACTCAAGGATCTAGCACATGTGTGACTATTTGTTGTTGGTTGAGTGATTTTCTGGTGTTTCCCCTCGTGATTTCCCTCGTTTTCCCCTCGTGTTCCTCGTGTTCTTCGCGGGATCTGCTCCTTTCGTGAAAGATCGGGCGATTAGGGTTCTACCCTACATCATCTTGGTATCTAGAGCCATGTTGGTCACGATTTCGGAGCCTCCCCTCTTTGTTTCTAGCCTAATTTTGTTGTTTTTCGTCCTAATCCGAAAATCCCCACCAAAAATAGCCCCAATTTTTTTTTGTGATTTGTTGGTGTGTTGAAGTATTGTTGGATTTGATCCGTGAATTTTGTGTGTGGCTCGTAAATCTAGTCTCCCCACCCTTCTTTTCCTCCAATTTCCTTGGTTTTCCCTTGCGGATTTGGGTTTTTCCTCAAGTTTTTCCGCCGAAGTCCACGATCCCCACTTCTCTATTCTTGCCAGTTTCGCGACCCCGGACCTTCTGGCCGCACCGGAACCTCCGGACCCCATACCTTCCGTCTTGCCCGGACCTTCCGGCTTAGACAGAAAGTTCGCACCTATTTGACAACTCCGCCCACTGTGCAGCGGCATCTTCGCCAACGTACTGAAGACCGTGCACTACGACACCGACCACAATCTCATCCTTTTGAAAAGTTCAACCGTCAGCAAGAACGGCAACCTCATCTTGGTATTGGACATATCTCTCTTGCCATTACATTGATAGCCTTCATAGCCTCACTCCTTTGCATTGCTTACCCATCGAGACTAGCCTTTGAGTATTGCCGGCAATGAGACTTGTGCACATTAATGATCATACCTCCCATCGCATACATACATCATTGTTGCATATATTGGTATCATCCCTTGTGTCACAAAGTTGTTTCCACATACACAATCGCTATCTTGGTTCGTCAAGCATTGTATGAGAAAAGAGCTCAAACATCAAAGAGCCAAACAAGCTTTAAAGCAAAAAGGAAAGACAAGCAAAGAGCTTTTAAGCAAGAACCATAGCATCTTACAACATCAAGATTGTCATACTCGATCATCTTGGATCATATCATAGCAACACCTTGCATAGAACATATTTGGGATAGAAGTCGTTGCATTTTTGCTAAGTAGGTTGTGCACAAGTTCTTGTATCCGCCTATTGTGCAATCGTGCTAGCGTCTCTCTAGTGTTGTGCAACAAGAGAATTTTTGTGGATTCCACATTTTGGCTCACCCTTGGTTGCACAACCCCACTTATCTTTTTGCTTGTGTGTTTCCGTGTACCTTATATGCTTGGTCAACTTGTTACATTGCATCTTGTGAATCTTTTCCAACATTATTGAAGCTCACTTACAATTGCATCAAATTTTGTGCCACCATCCTAACCAAGATCCACCAAAAGCTTTTACTTGTGTAGTTGTGAGAAACCGACAACAGCTAGTACCAATTGTGCTATTTCCTTGTCCTACATTGGAGTGATCCTCGATCCACTTTGAACTTCGGTCAAGGTACATTTGGTACTCGTTCTTCTATTTCTACCACTCACTTTTGTCTTGGAATGATGGATAGGCCAAGTACTTCTACCAACCCACTCTTCACGGAGCAAGACGACGACATGAACTCCTTCGTCACCAAGAGTCATCTCTTTGGTGCCCAACATGCTTTGCATCAAGAGCAACAAGATATGAGTGAACGCATCGACAACCTTGCCACCGACTTGCGACTTTCCGAGCAGCGTACAAGGGACTACTTCGACCACAAGCTCGACGATCACAAGCAAGAGAATGACACAAGGATGGACTAAATTCGTGCTTTGTTGCTCGACCGCTCGTCTTCCACTTCAAGGAGCCGTTCAAGCCGCTACTCCGACTTCACCCTCTCCGGCTCAAGTACACCGACATCGAACACGCTTCGCCGAGCCGCGTGCACCGATCATCAAGCAAGCCTCAATCCCCTACGCGACACCGACTCTCAAGAGCGCTGACAACGTCAAAGTCAATAGGCCTTTGCGCTAGCACAAGAACAGCAATGGCAACGCCAACATGAAGAGGAAGAGTGAGCGCGTCTACAGCAAAATGCTCAAGACGCCGAGGCACAACGTCAAGAACAACAACTCCGTGATGCTCAAGCACTTGTGATGCAACAAGCTCTACGTGATTCGAGTCGAGCCATAGCCGACTGAAGCCGACAAGCCCGTGAACAAGAGGAAGCACATCGCGAAGAAATCCAAGAACAAAGATTTCAAGCTCGCGTGCATCGTCAAGTTCCTCCTCGAGCTCGCGAAGCTCCCCCACAAGCTCGCCAACACCATCAAGTTCATCGAGATCATGAAGACAATGGAAATCCTCCACGACAAGAGCAACATGAGGTTGACAACCCTCCACGTCAAGAGCACCATGAGTTGAACAATCATCTACAACATGGGCGTCATCATCCCCGGCCCCAACATAATGAAGAGCAACGCTATGGCAAGCTCAAGTTCACCATGCCCAAGTTCAACCGAACAGCGATCCCGAAGAGTACCTTTCATGGGCATTGAAAGTTGACAAGATCTTCCGTTTGCACAATTATGAAGAAGAGAAGAAGATCGCGATGGCATCCCTTGAGTTCCAAGACTATGTCCTTATTTGGTGGGAACAAGTCATTGAGCGCCGAGAGGCAAGAGGTGATCCACCCATCACTACTTGGGCGCAAATGAAGGATGTCATGAGAGCACGCTTCGTACCTACCTACTACAACCGCGATCTCTTCAAGAAACTCCAACAACTCAAGCAAGGAACCAAGAGCGTTGAAGAATACTACAAGGAGATGGATATTGCAATGATAAGAGCCAATGTCATGGAAGATGATGAGAAAACAATGGCACGCTTCTTGAATGGTCTCAACCATCCCATCAAGAAGATTGCCGACTTCCAACCATACTCAAATTTCACCAAGCTACCAAAGCGGAATGCCAAGTACAAGATGATTTCAAGTATGCCAAGTTCTCATCCAAGTCCTATGGTTTCTCCAACAACCAAGCTTCAACGACTCTAACACCGACTACAAAGCCTTCTTCAATCAACTTCGACAAGTCGACTTCCAAGAAAGCTTCGCCAACTACAAGCAATCCTACTACGAGCAACTTCAAGCCAAGAGCTTCATCATCCTCAACGCCAACCGATGAGACCGTCAAGACGAGTTCCTTCAAGTGTTTCACTTGCGGCGGCCGAGGCCACAAGTCCTATGAGTGCACCAACAAGCACACCATGATCTTCAACGACGATGGCACTTATGACTCCATGAGTGAAGGAGAAATGGAAGCCCTTGAGCATGTCGCCATGCACCGCCAAGTGAACAATGAAGAAGAACAAATATTTTGCGATGAAGACTCAAGTCCTACACTTGTTGTCTCCAAAGTCTTGACCCTCCAACATCACCACGAAGAAGACCAAAGATGCAACATATTCCACACCAAGGCCGGCATCAATGGACGATCCGTCAAGGTCATCATCGATGGAGGAAGTTGTCATAATCTCGCAAGTGAAGAACTTTGCTCCAAGCTCCAATTGCCCAAGACGAAGCATCCACATCCATATAAAGTGCAATGGCTTAGTGACTCCGGCACCATCCAAGTCGAGCACCGAGTACAAGTCTCCTTCAAAGTCGGTGCCTACGAAGACACCTTGGAGTGCGACGTCATCCCAATGACCGTTTGTCATATTCTCCTTGGACGGACATGGCAATTCGATAGAGGAGTCGTCCACAATGGGCGTACAAACCACTATAGCTTCAAGATGCAAGGAAAGGAGTTTGTGCTACGACCTATGTCTCCAAGCCAAGTGATCGCCGATAAGCAAGCCACCCATCATGGAGAGAATGGTGAGAGAGTGAGCCACCAAAAAGAGAGTGAGCGCCACAAGCCCAAATTGAGTGCCTCCACGATGAGCGACAAGAAAAACTTAGTTCTATTTGCCACCAAACGTGAGATGAGGGAAGTGTGTGAGAACCCATCGAGTGTCCTACACTATGTCCTATTGTGCAAGGACAAGGAACAACAAACTAACACCTCTCACAATCTACCCTTGGTGTTATCTTCTTTATTGCAGGAATTCCAAGATGTTTTCCCCAATGAACTACCTCTGGGACTACCTCCACTATGAGGCATTGAGCACCGCATCGACCTCATTCTCGGAGCACCGCTTCCGAACAAAGCTCCCTACCGCGTCAACCCCGAAGAAACCAAATAAATTCAAAGGCAAGTAAAGCATCTCATAGACCATGGACATGTGCGTGAAAGTTTGATCCCTTGTGCCGTACCGGTCATTCTTGTGCCAAAACGTGATGGTAGCTTTCGCATGTGCTCCGATTGTAGACCTATCAATGCTATCAATGTTCGCTATCAACATCCCATTCCACGCCTAGATGATATGCTAGATGAACTTAGTGGTGCCACTATATTTTCCAAAATTGATCTGAAGAGTGGTTACTATCAAATCCGCATACGAGAAGGTGATGTATGGAAAACCGCATTCAAAACCAAGTTTGGTTTGTATGAGTGGTTAGTCATGCCTATGGGTCTCTCGGAAGCACCGGGCACTTTTATGCGCCTTATGAATCATGTCTTTCGCCCTTACATTGGTATATTTGTTGTGGTTTACTTCGATGGCATTCTTGTGTTTAGCAAATCTATCAAAGAGCATGTCACTCATGTCCTCATCATTTTGCAAACTCTTAGAAAAGAGCGCCTCTATGCTAATATGGAGAAATGCCTTTTCGGTGTTGATAAGCTCGTTTTCTTGGGTTTTGTTGTTTCTTCTAAGGGTGTTCATGTAGATGAGTCCAAGATCAATGCTATTAAGACATGGCCGCAACCAACCAACATGCATCAAGTGCGTAGTTTCCTTGGTCTTGCGGGTTTCTATCGTCGCTTTGTGAAGGATTTTAGCACCATTGCTTCGCCTTTGCATGCTTTGAGAAAGAAGAATGCGCCTTTTATTTGGGGACCATCCCAAGATATCGCATTCAATGAGCTTAAGAATTTGCTTACTCATGCTCCCGTGCTTGCTTTACCCAACTTCGATAAACCTTTTGAAATTCATTGCGATGCTAGTGGTAATGGCATAGGAGGTGTGTTAACGCAAGGGAAGCGCCCCATAGCTTATTTTAGTGAGAAATTTTCCAGAGCGCAACTCAATTACCCAATCTACGACAAAGAGCTATATGCTTTAGTCCGCGTTTTGCATGAATGGGGACATTACCTTCGTCCCCATGAGTTTATCATTCATACCGATCATGAGACTCTCAAGTACCTTAAGGGACAAACAAAGTTGAACAAGCGTCATGCTAAATGGAGTGAATTTATTGAGTCTTTTCCCTATGTCATAAAGTACATCATGGGAAAAGAAAACATCGTAGCGGATGCTCTTTCCCGCATATGCATGCTTGTCACGCAACTTGAGTTAGATGTCATTGGATTCGAGCATATCAAACACTTGTATGAGCATGATGCAACTTTTGCTACTCCTTATGCCAAGTGTTTGTCGCATACATATTGGGAACTCTATTACCTAAAAGACGTATATCTTATGACAGCTAACAAACTTTGCATTCCTGAGTCCTCTCTTCGTTTGTTGCTTTTGCAGGAATCTCATGGGGGAGGCTTAATGGGAAACTTCGGACGCGACAAGACGTTCGCCACGCTCTCGAAGAGCTACTTTTGGCCAAAGATGTTTCAGGACGTCAATTGTTTCACCAACCGGTGTTCTACATGTCGCAAAGCTAAGTCCAAAGCTCAATCTCATGGTCTCTATATGCCTTTACCAATTCCATACCAACCTTGGGAAGACATTAGCATGGAGTTTGTACTTGGTTTGCCTAGAAATCGAAATGGGAAAGATTCCATATTTGTCATTGTGGACCGTTTCTCCAAAATGGCACATTTTATTCCTTGTCACAAGATATACGATGCTTCACATGTTGCTAATCTCTTTTGTAGGGAAATATTGCGTCTTCATGGTGTGCCAAAGACAATTGTCTCGGACCGCGATGTCAAGTTCCTTAGCTACTTTTGGAAGACCCTATGCGCCAAGCTCAGAATCAAGCTACTCTTCTCCACAGCTTACCATCCTCAAACCGACGGCCAAACGGAGGTGACAAACCGCACACTCTTCACTCTACTTCAAGTACTCATCAAGAAGAACATCAAGGAGTGGGAGGAGTGTCTACCCATCGCCGACTTCACCTACAACCGAGCAAGACACTCAACAACCGGCAAGTCCCCTTTCAAGGTCGTCTACAGATTCAACCCTTTGTCACCATTGGACATTCTTCCTCTACCACTCCAAGAGCGCATCAATTTAGACGCAAGTGCACGGGCGACACATCTCAAGAAGGTGCATGAAGATACAAGAAACACCATTGAGAGCCAAGTACAACGCCTTGCGACCAAGCTCAACGTCAACAAGCAACCTCTGGTATTCAACATTGGTGATCTCGTGTGGCTACACCTTCGCAAGGAGCGCTTTCCACAAGAACGCAAGTCTAAGCTTCGACCACGAGCAGATGGACCCTTCAAGGTGCTCGCACGCTACAATGACAACGCTTACAAGATCGACCTCCCGCGTGACAAATACAACGTGAGCGACATCTTCAACATCAAAGATCTCTCTGCCTTCCATGGTGATGAAGAATCAGATCCGAAGACGGATCATCCCCAAGAAAGGGGAGATGATGCGGAGCATCCCACGACCATCACCATGGATGCCCCTCAACTATCCAAGCTCCAAGTGGACCCATGACAAGGGCTAGGGCACGTGCTATTCAATCCGAGGTGACATCACTCCTACTTGAGTTTTCCCCCTCTGCAAGTGAGACATGGCTACTGCATAAGTCCGAGATGCTATGTGTGATCAGGTACAATGGTCAAGACTCGGAGTCGAGGACTGGAGAAGAACAGACGGGCGTCAACACTCTGGACAGCCCGGAACCTCCGGCTAGAGCCTGGAACTTCCGGCCCCCGGACCTTCTGGCCGACCCAGAGCTTCCGACCTCCGATGACTTCGCCCAGCCCAGGCGTGCCAACTCTCGGGTTAGCCCGGAACCCGTCCCGGACCTTCCGGCGCCGGAACATCCGTCCAGCCCGGACCTTCCGGCCTCGGGATGCCAATCCAGCTCCACCCGCGCCAACTCTCGGGTTAGGCCGGACCTTCCCCGGAACCTCCGGCGCCCGGAACTTCCGGCCCTGCCTGCACGTAGCCACTTGGGCCGTGGCCCGTGTACCCTTTCGTCCACTTGGTTAGCAAATGTTTAGCTCATGATTGTGTGAGAGCTTTGCTCATCCGCTTGGTTACCTTCTCCTCGGAGATCGCACCTCCTCAGAAAAGATCCCCAAGCGTATCCAAGACCCCTCTTTAGGGAAGAACATCAAGACCTCCTCACGGAGAAGACTGTTTACCATGTATCGTCCCTAGTTGATGGTGGATCGTGTATCCTACTTTATGTACTCGAGGATCTAGCACATGTGTGACTATTTCTTGTTGGTTGAGTGATTCTCTCGTGTTTCCCCTCGTCATTTCCCTCGTTTTCCCCTCGTGTTCCTCGTGTTCTTCGCGGGATCCGCTCCTTTCGTGAAAGATCAGGCGATTAGGGTTCTACCCTACATCATCTATGGACCTGCAAGTTGAGGAGCGCTCGGACTTATTGGAAGCACCTTCGAACCTCCACTCATGCCACGACACCAACACTTCCATATTTGTTCATTGTGCTCACACATGTCATGCTCATTGGACATATCATACGCATGACAAACTTGCATCTTATGCATGAATTGACTCACATTATGATTGCCTTGTTGCATCTTGTATTCCCATGTCGTCCATGATATATGAGCTTGTGCATTTCCTTAGCAAATTTGTTGTGATCTTCCTTGAAGGCATATTCATACATGATGATCATATTGCCCACCATCAATTGCATGATCACATCACATTGAGCATCAATTGCCATGTTCATGCTTTTGATAAACTGATAGAGGCTAGGTGTCCTGTCTTTCGATCAGATGGTGACTATCATTTTGGAGGAAGTCGACTTTGATGATCCGACTACGAACGTGCGAGGACGTCGCGCCTTAGCAATCGCTAAACCAATTCTGAGAGGTTATTGACCACGCCGGAGCATGATTAACCTGACCATGAAGGTCTATTTCCTGCAGGCAAACGAAGAACAAGCAAGAAACTAAGATTGCAATCTGGATATTGCGAATATATGATGAAAGCTTTATTGATCAAGGTGGGGTTCTGTGACGCCTTTGTCTGGTCGTTAAACACAAACGAAGTACGCGAAGTTGCAGCTATGGCGAACTTTAATCTAAACAAAACCCAAAGTCTAAACGATGCCCTAACGGCTATATATACGTAGGAAGAGGGGGGAATTTCGTGGCCCTTGGAGGAGGGGTCCGGAACCAACCCTAACTCTAGTTTCCCCACACATACGGACTCTAAAACAGCCTATACTTAAGTATTTCGAAAATACATGGGCCTGGCTCAATAATAAAGTGATGCAGCACCTAGAATAGCCTCTAGACGAAATTTATGAAGTGACATCTTGTATATTTCGTCCAAGGCTTCATGCACTCCTTATGGTGGCTTCAAAGTCCTGAAATCATCACTTGTAACTCCGTTCTTGATTCCCTTGCGCATGCCATCATCTCCATGCTTGGTCTTGCTCTAGTGTTCATCCCTCTTATCCATGCCAGGCCCTTCATTTGTAATCAAAACAAATGTATCCAATTTGGGCAGCATCATATTCTCATGAACATTAGAATCATTACCAAGAAACGAAAGTACTTGATAATTTAATTGGCGTGCGCGAGTTCTAGTAATTGGTCCAGTATGTATAGCAGCAGGGGCTGTGGGTGTAACAATGGTATTGATGTCCTCATCATCATCCCCTTCGTGAAACGAAGTCGTCCTCGATGGAAGCTCATCTTCCTCACCCAAATAAGGCTTCAAATCTGCAATGTTAAAGGTGGGACTAACCCCAAAATCTGTAGGCAGCTCAAGTTTATATTTATTATCATTTATTTTCTCTAACACCTTAAAAGGACCATCAGCACGTGGCATTAGCTTTGATTTGCGAAAATTAGGAAATCTATCCTTACGCAAATGTAACCAAACAAGATCTCCAGGTGCAAACAGAACATGTTTTCTACCCTTATCTCCAGCAAGTTTACATTTAGCATGCATACGCTCAATGTTTTCCTTAGTTAACTCATGCATTTTTAAAATAAATTCAGCATGTTCTTTAGCATCAAAATTAACCTTCTCCGAAGATGGAAGAGGCAACAAATCAATAGGTGCACGAGGTAGGAAACCATACACAATTTCAAAAGGGCACATCTTAGTAGTATAATGCATTAAACGATTGTAAGCAAATTCAATATGAGGCAAGCATTCTTCCCACATTTTCTTATTATTCTTCAAAACATCCCTAAGCATAGTAGACAATGTTCTATCGACTACTCCAATTTGTCCATCGGTTTGGGGGTGACAAGTAGTACTAAAAAGCAGTTTAGTCCCCAACTTAGCCCATAAACATCTCCAAAAGTGGCTAAGAAATTTAGTATCACGATCTAAAACAATAGTATTTGGCACACCATGCAAGCGAATAATTTCACGAAAGAACAAATCAGCAACATTAACAGCATCATCACTTTTATGACATGGTATAAAGTGTGCCATTTTCGAGAACCTATCCATGACAACAAATATGCTATCCCTCCCCTACTTTGTTCGAGGTAAACCTAAAACAAAGTCCATAGATATATCTTCCCAAGGAACACTAGGTACAGGCAAAGGCATATATAAACCATGATGATTGAGTCGTGACTTACCTTTTTGACATGTAGCGCGGCGAGCAACAAAATGCTCAACATCCCGTCTCATCTTTGGCAAAAGAAATGTGTAGCAAGTATATCCTCCGTCTTCTTGATGCCAAAGTGTCCCATTAATCCTCCTCCATGCGCCTCCTGCAACTACAAAAGAAGAACGGAACTAGCTGGAATGCATAGCTTGTTAGCACGAAACACAAATCCATCATTAAGAACGAACTTGTTCCAAGTTCTCCCTTCCTTAGAATTCTGCAATACATGTCTAAATTCAGCATCATCCACATATTGATCTTTGATGGTCTGCAAACCAAATATTTTAAAGTCAAGTTGTGAAAGCATAGTATAATGACGAGACAATGCATCAGCAATAAAATTTTCTTTACCCTTCTTGTGTTTAATGACATAGGGAAAGTCTCAACAAATTCAACCCATTTAGCATGTATACGGTTCAGTTTTGCTTGACTTCTAATGTGTTTCAAAGATTCATGATCAGAATGTATATCAAATTCCTTGGGCCATAAATAATGTTGCCATGTTTCTAAGGTCCGAACAAGAGCATATAATTCTTTATCATAAGTAGGATAGTTCAGACTAGGCCCACTCAATTTTTCAGAAAAGTATGCAACAGGTTTGCCATCTTGTAATAACACACCTCCTAATCCAATTCCACTAGCATCACATTCAAGCTCAAAAGTCTTATTAAAATCAGGAAGTTGGAGTAAAGGAGCATGTGTCAACTTATCTTTCAATACCGTGAAGGCTTCTTCCTGTGTGGTACCCCAAACAAAAGGCACATCCTTCTTTGTAAGCTCATTGAGAGGTGCAGCAATGGTGCTGAAATCTCTCACAAAACGCCTATAGAAACCAGCGAGGCCAAGGTTACCAAACAAACGTGCATGTAGAGCAATAAAAACAGCACGTAAATGTTCCAAATGTTTCTCCAAAGATTTGTTATAAATCAATATGTCATCAAAGTAAACTACCACAAATCGTCCAATGAAAGCACATAAAACTTCATTCATTAATCTCATGAAAGTACTAGGTGCATTAGTTAACCCAAAAGGCATGACTAACCACTCATATAATCCAAACTTAGTTTTAAATGTTGTTTTCCATTCATCTCCCAATTTCATACGAATTTGATGGTATCCACTACGCAAATCAACTTTGGAGAATATTGTAGAGCCACTCAATTCATCAAGCATATCATCTAGCCTAGGAATAGGATGACAATAACGAATAGTAATATTATTAATGCCTCTACAATCAACGCACATACGCGACGTACCATCCTTTTTCGGCACTAAAATGATAGGAACAACACAAGGACTAAGGGATTCGCGTACATAACCTTTGTCGAGCAGCTCTTGTACTTGACGCATAATCTCCTTCGTCTCCTCTGGATTAGTACGGTATGGTGTGCGGTTGGGTAATGATGCACCAGGAATTAAGTCAATTTGATGTTCAATCCCTTGAATAGGTTGTAATCCCGGTGGCATGTCTTGTGGAAAGACGCCAGCGAACTCCTGCAAAATGTTAGTGATAGCAGGAGGCAAAGAGGAAGGCACGTCCTCGAATGAAAATAATGCCTCTTTGCACACAAAAGCATAGCAAACAGATTTGCTAAAATCCAGATCATCAATATCAGATTTGGTGGCAAGTAAACATGCACTTTTCAATTTAATTCCAGAAGCAACACTAGATGGTTTATTATTAGGCTTCAATTGTTGCTCAAATTCTTTTGCCACAATCTGATTTTTACTCTTATTTTTCTCTTGTTTTGCTTTATTAGCTCTATTAATATCATCTTTCAAAATGGAATCAGGAGTCATAGGAAGCAAAGTAATGTTTTTATCCTTATGAACAAGAGTATACTGATTGTTTCTACCATGGTGTACAGAATTTTTATGAAATTTCCATGGTCTACCAACTAATAAGGAACATGCTTGCATAGGTACCACATCACAATCAACATAATCAGCATACATAGAGATACTAAAATGCACACGAACAGTACGTGTTACCTTAAACTTGCCGCTGTTGTTGAACCATTGGATGTAGTAAGGATGTGAATGCAGTCTTGTGGTGAGAGATAGCTTCTCCACCATCTCCATGCTAGCCAAGTTATTGCAGCTCCCTCCATCTATGATGACGCGAACCGAACGTTCCTTCACAACTCCCTTTGTATGGAACAAATTATGCCTCTGATTTTGCTCAGCTTGTGTAACCTGCACACTCAAAACACGTTGAGCAACTAAACATTCATACCTGTTAGCATCTTCAGGAGCCATGTATTGCATCTCATGATCAGAATCATCTCCACCGTGTTCTTCATGTGTAATAAGAGCCAAAGTCTCCTCATCATAGTCACTAGCGGACTCATACCCACCATCCTTAGTAGCAATCATCACACGCTGAGATTTGCATTCTCTCGCAAAATGTCCTCTTCCCTTACAACGACGACAAATAATATCACTTGTGTGCCCTGTTGATGTCATGGAAGAAGAAGAGCTCTACACAGGCCCAACAGGTGTGTTCTTGGCAGATAGTGGTGGTTGTGCCTGCTTTCTTGTATCATGGCTGGAGGTGGCACTTGATAGAGGTGCTGGTCCCGTCGAAGTAGAGGATGCACGTGGTGTCCATAATGAAGATCGACCTGCAGAAAATTTAGTTCGCGCCAATGCCTGTCGATCCTGCACTTCACGTTCAGCTTTACAAGCAAGATGGAATAAACGAGTGATATTAGTATACTCCTTATACTCTAGAATGGACTCAATCTCTCTATTTAATCCACCCATAAAACATGCAATCATGGCTTCATTCTCCTCAACAATACCACATCTAATCATGCCAGTTTGTAATTCCTGATAATATTCTTCTACAGAATTTTTTCCTTGTCTTAAACGCTGCAACTTTTGAAGTAATTCACGTTGATAATAAGGTGGAACCCAACGTGTATGCATAGAAACTTTCAAAGCAGCCCAAGTGGCTGGAATGGGATATAATCTACAACGTTCAGACCACCAAACACATGCAAAACTAGTGAAAGAACAAAGAGCAGCAGGAACACATCTCTCCTCAGGATATTGTAAACATGTAAAACGTTGTTCAATTTCTAACTCCCACGTAAGATATATATCAGGAACATATCTACCCTCAAATGGTGGAATATTCAATTTCAGTTTAGGAAGATGGTCATGATCTCGTACCTCAGGTGGTGGTGCAGCCCTACCGTTGAGATGATATGCATGAGGACGACTTGGTGGTGGTGCTGGTGGTTGCACGTAGTTCTAATTTTGATCAACCTCATTCTCGTAATTGTCCTCCACCTCTACAGTAGTACCAGGAGCTATAGAAGCACCAACAGTAGGTACAGCAGCACCAGAAGTTTGACCAGGCTCAATGGGAACGCGCTATGCTCGTCCCACTTGATTTGGAAGACGATGTTGGTGTTGTTGTTGTAGAGGTGTGACAAGTGCAGCGGGCGGTCGAAGGCGCGCGATCAGTTCATTAAACTTGTTATCGAGCTTTGTTTCGAACGCCTTCTCAATGCCATCTATCTTCTCCATGGCCTCTTCAAATCTATTTAGCACATCTTCCACCTGTCCACTCATCATTTGCTGAAACTTCTCATGTAACTCTTTGTTTGTCATATTCTCCCAGTCAGTCTCGTCGGCTTGTGATCCTGCCATGGTTAGCAGCAATAGAAACACACAAGAATATGATCCTACAGACTACTAGGAAGTGGTGGTGATGGTGTGGTGGACAGTCACAAATCCGTCAAGAGAATCTCAAATTCTTACCAGTTCTTACCAAGCAGCAGATGGTGATTAGCAACCGTTGTACTCAAAACTCTCAAAGCTTGGATAGAGCGATTACCAGGGAGAGTCAAATGCACGACGTAGACGTATGTCGAGCTCGGAAGGCTTATAATATGGTAGCAAAAAGGGTCAGCAATAATCAATTCAGATATGCAAAGTTGAATAAACGCTCAACGACGGTACTGTGCTCGTCCTAGGCTAGACCGTGCTAGAGCCGTGAGCCTAGAACACTAACAAAATCACGGCGCTGCACATAAACAAGGGAAAAGCACACGCTGGAATTTTTTTTGCTCTGTTTTTCTTCCGCTCCTCTTTTTTTTGCGCTCCTCTTTTTATGCGTAAAATCACTATAATGGCGAGTGTCTCAAAACTCTTCCCTCGTCAAACTGACAGGATGGGCACGAAAAAAATTTGTGACTTTTTTTTCAGAAATCAGGGCAGCGACACCTCAGGATGCTGGCGAGTGTCTCAAAACGCTCCGTGGGACCTAAAAATCACTATGATGGCGAGTGTCTCAAAACGCTCCGTGGGACCTAAAAATAGATAGGGAAAAATATTTTTGGTCGCCGAAATTTTGGCCTAAAAACTGCCCCGGGGTCTCCAGACTCTTTTTTTCCGAGACCTACTTAGGCAAGGAAACACAAAAGAAAAACTAGATGGATCTCGAAAACAAACCTAATAAGAAAAGAACTCGGATTGGTGGTAGACAAGCAGATGTATATGTGGACTCGAATTGGTGGTGGACAGGCGGATGTATATGTGGACTCGGATTGGTGGTGGACATGCGGATGTATATGTGGACTCGGATTAGTGGTGGACAGACATATGTATATGTGGACTCGGATTGGTGGTGGACAGACAGATGTATATGTGGACTCGGATTGGCGGTGGACAGGCGGATGTATATGGCAGCGGTAAGGAATATGTTGGTGGTGGATGGATATGGTAGGAACGATGACGATGGTGCGGTGGCGTGACAACTTATGACCAGAACTCGAAACTCTAAAAGACTAGACTGTAAGACCAGCAACTTGACACGACGATGCAACCGCAAATTCAACAAAGCAAATACAGAAAAGATTATGCAAAGGCTCAGACTGGTTCGGATATGATGAACTAACCCTAATTTTTTTGTTGGCTTTTTCGTGGACTATAGGTATGAAGAACAGACTCGATCTAAACTATGAAAAACTGTAAAATCTCACCAAGCAACCCGGATATCTGATACCACTTGATAGAGCCTAAGGTGTCTCGTCTTTCGATGAGATGGTGGCTATCGTTTTGGAGGAAGTTGACTTTGACGATCCGACTACGAACGTGCGAGGACGTCGCGCCTTAGCAATCGCTAAACCAACTCCGAGAGGTTATTGACCACGCCGGAGCACGATCAACCTGACCACGAAGGTCTGTTTCCTGCAGGCAAATGAAGAACAAGTAGGAAACTAAGATTGCAATCTAGATATTGCGAATATATGATGAAAGCTTTATTGATCAAGGTGGGGTTCTGTGACGCCTTTGTCTGGTCGTTGAACACAAACGAAGTACACGAAGTTGCAGCTATGGCGAACTTTAATCTAAACAAAACCCAATGTCTAAACGACACCCTAAGGGCTGTATATATGGAGGAAGAGGCAGGGAATTTCGTGGCCCTTGGAGGAGGGGTCCGCAACCAACCCTAACTCTAGTTTCCCCACACATACGGACTCTAAAAACAGCCTATACTTAAGTATTTTGAAAATACATGAGCTTGGCCCAATAATACAGTGACGCAGCACCTAGAATAGCCTCTGGACGAAATTTATGAAGTGACATCTTGTTTATTTCGTCCAAGGCTTCATGCACTCCTTATGGTGGCTTCAAAGTCCTGAAATCATCGCTTGTAACTCCGTTCTTGATTCCCTTGCGCATGCCATCATCTCCATGCTTGGTCTTGCTCCAGTGTTCATCCCTCTTATCCATGCCAGGCCCTTCATTTGTAAGCAAAAAAAATGTATCCAATTTAGGCAGCATCATATCCTCATGAACATTAGAATCATTACCAAGAAACGAAAGTACCTGATAATTTAATTGGCGTGCGCAAGCTCTAGTAATTGGTCCAATATGTATAGCAGCAGGGGCTGTGGGTGTAACAATGGTATTGATTTCCTCGCCATAAACCATCCCATTATGACATCATTTTGCACAATGGTTGCTTTGATCACATTCACCATACCTTTGTGCATACTACAAATCCTATTGTTCCCATGAATGCTTTGCATATCATTCTGTATCATCTTCATAAGCTTCAAGCGCTTTGTCACGAACAATCTTGCCGAACGAACTCATTCTTACATGATGGACCCTTTGTGTGTGCTAACCATTGTATTTCCAAGTGTTGTTTGTGTTTGCTCTTTTTGCATGTATACTCCTCCGGCGACACTTTGGAGTACTTGGATTGCAACATGTCTTCCTCTTCGTCCAACTACAAGTCCGTCCACAACAACCGTTTCCATGGTGATGAGGTTCTCGATCCTCCCCAAGGGAGGGGAGATGATGCGGAGCATCCTACGATCACCCCCTTGTACACTCAAGCATACACCTTTGGACCTAAGGTGAATTCGCTCCTTTCTGAATCTTCCCTTTTCGCATGTAAGACATGGATGCTACTTCAAGGGCGGACCTTGTGCATACCCAGGTACACCCGAGGTGACCATGGATAGCCCAAGGACCAAGGCCAAGGATGCACGGAAGTGAAGGAAGGAGAAGTAAGAAGGGCCAGCTTCTACAGTGGCCGGACATCCGGCCCGAGCCTGGACATGCGGCCCGAGCCCCGGAAATCCGGGATCGGCTATCCAGAGAGCACCGCGAAGGTCCAGCGCAGCCTGGACATCCGGCCATCACCCCGGACATCCGGCTCCTCCCGAAGCCCCGGACATCCGGACCTACCCCCGGAAATCCGGCCCCTTCCTATCCAGAGAGCTCCGGAAGCGACACGGACAGCCCGGACATCCGGCCCCATGCCCCAGACATCCGGCTCCTCCCGAAGCCCCGGACATCCGTCCCCTTCGCCCAGAAATCTGGAGCACGCTAACCATAGAGCAGAAGAATTGTGCAACGCCATCCCGGACATCCAGCCAGAGGCCCGGACATCCGGCACCTGCCTGTGCGCAGAGATCGGGCCAAGGGCCCATGTATCCCCCCTCTCACTTACCCCTTCGTGGGCTAGCACTATATATACTCCCCCACCTCCTCCTAGTTAGGGTTAGCATTGGTTTAGCTCATATTTAGAGATAGAGCATTGCTCATCCACATCGGATCTACTCCACGAGAGAGACCGCGGCCTCTACGGAGAAGATCCCTTTGGATTCAAGACCTACTTGCGGAGAAGAACATCAAGACCTCCTCACGGAGAAGATCGGCTACCTTTGTATCATTCGTTGTTGACTTTGGATCTTGTATCTTCCTTTGTGTTCATGGATCTAGCGCATGTATGATCATTCTTGTTGGTTTGAGTGTCCTCTTGTGTTCCCCTCGTGATTTTCCCCTCGTTTCCCTCCTCGTGTTCTTCATGTTCATCGCAGGATCCGCTCTTTTCGTGAAAGATTGGCCGATTAGGGTTCTACCCTACATCACGCGAGAAGTTCATTGTTATCGAGCTTTGTTTCGAACGTCTTCTCCATGCCATCTATCTTCTCCATGGCCTCTTCAGATCTGTTTAGCACATCTTGCACCTGTCCACTCATCATTTGCTGCAATTTATCATGCAACTCCTTATTTGTCATGTTCTCCCAGTCAGTCTCGTCGGCTTGTGATCCTGCCATGGTTAGCAACAATACAAAAACACACAAGAATATGATCCTACAGACTACTAACAAGATGTGGTGGTGGGTGTCACAAATCCGTCAAGCAAATCTCAAATTCTTACCAGTTCTTACCCAGCAGTAGGCGGTGATCGGCAACTGTCGTAGTCAAAACTCTCAAAGCTTGCATAGAGCGATTACCAGGGAAAATCAAACGCACGACGTAGATGTATGTGGAGCTGGGAAGGCTTATAATATTGATGCGGAGTGTCGGTGTCAAAAACCGGCGGATCTCGGGTAGGGGGTCCCGAACTATGCGTCTAGGCCGGATGGTAACAAGAGACAAGGGACACGAAGTTTTACCCAGGTTCGGGCCCTCTCGATGGAGGTAAAACCCTACGTCCTGCTTGATTAATATTGATGATATGGGTAGTACAAGAGTAGATCTACCACGAGATCGAGGAGGCTAAACCCTAGAAGCTAGCCTATGGTATGATTGTTGATGTGTATGTTGTCCTACGGACTAAAACCCTCTGGTTTATATAGACACCGGGTAGGATTAGGGTTACATAAAGTCGGTTACAGTGGTAGGAGATCTGCATATCCGTATCGCCAAGCTTGCCTTCCACGCCAAGGAAAGTCCCTCCGGGACACGGGACGAAGTCTTCAATCTTGTATCTTCATAGTCTAGGAGTCGGGCTAAAGGTATAGTCCGGCCATCCGAACACCCCCTAATCCAGGACTCCCTCAGTAGCCCCTGAACCAGGCTTCAATGACGACGAGTCCGGCGCGCATATTGTCTTCGGCATTGCAAGGCGGGTTCCTCCTCCAAGTACTTCATAGAAGATTTTGAACACAAAGATAGTGTCCGGCTCTGAAAAATAAATTTCCACATATTGCCATAGAGAGAATAATATTTACACAGATCTAATCTGCTGACGTATTCCGTAGTGTGAGATCACACCACGGCCAAGCTTTTATTCGAACCGTTTTACTGTCCCATCTTAGTGCGTTATGCGAGGCAGTTTCCTTGGCACGTCTTGTTAAAGCAGAGATCGTGTCCCCCTTACTCCGGGATTCTCATCAATACGGGCATGGGTAACCCAACCGCGCCATCGATTACGGCGCTTGGAGATAAGCGAGTTTTACCAGGCTGGTGGGGACATGTAGCTGCGTCCACCCATATAAGGGGATAAAGATCCACCTTTTCACCTACGCCTTCTTCCTCCTTCGCCTATCCATTCTTGCGCACTCGAGCTCCAGCGCCCAAGTCCGCACTCCCCACCTCAACCTTCTCCAGCCATGTCCGGAGCGGGAGGCAAGTGGATGGTCTCCTCCGTCACGGAGGGACACATCAAAAAGCCGAGGAAGGCCGGATACCTGTCTAACAACATCGCGTACCGGCTCCCCGAGAAGGGGCAGCTCATCCCCACCCCTAGGCCCCATGAGAGGGTGGTGTTTCTCCCCCATTTCCTCCGCGGACTGGTCTTCCCTCTCCACCCATTTGTCCAGGGGCTCATGTTCTACTACGGCCTGGATTTCCACGATCTGGCCCCAAACTTCATCCTCAACATCTCGGCGTTTATCATCGTGTGCGAGGCCTTCCTCCGCATCCGCCCCCATTTCGGGCTCTGGCTCAAGACTTTCAATGTCAAGCCGAAGGTGGTGCACGGCAGCCAGGCGGAGTGCGGAGGCGCCATGGTGGGAAAAATGGCCAACATCCTCTGGCTCGAGGGCTCCTTTGTGGAGACCCTGAAGGGGTGGCAATCGGGGTGGTTTTACATCACCGAGCCGCGCGACGCCGAATGGGTCGCACCCCCCGAATCCCGGTCCGGACCCCCAACGCGGCTCACGTCCTGGAAAGAGACGGGCCAGTCGTGGGGCAAAAAAGGAGAGCTAACCGGACTCCAAACATGCGTCAAAACCCTGGTGGACAAGAATCTCAAACTTGTCAACGTAGTCCAGGTTATGCTCATCCGCTTGATCCTCCCGTGCCAACAACGGGCTTTCAACCTGTGGGAGTTCGACCGGCGCAGCACCAAACTCTGAGCAGGCTCTTCGACATGACGTACGAAGATGCCTGGAGGGTGCTTTTCAAGGGCGCCGAGGCTCCCGCATCCGCTACTGAGTATCGCGGATTCAGTGCGCAGCGTCACGCTCTCGCGGTAAGCGGTTTTTTCCTTTTACAGGGTATCAGTTTTTCATAGTTTGACTCCATGCGGGATCTAAGCTCCCTTACCTTTGACAGGATTGGCAGGTGACATCTGGACAGATCAACTGTCCGGCTCCTTTGCCCGAAGGCCCAGCGGATGCTCGCTTGGCGAAGCTGCTGGTTCCGGCACCCTATGTGGTGCCGGAGAAGAAGGTCAACAAGAAGGCCACGGGGACTCGAAAGAGTGCCCGACGCCCGGAGGTGTCGGATTCATCATCCGACGAATCCAAGACGCACTCCTCCCGCGAAGACGAGGAGGAGGAAGAAGAAGAGACCCCTCCCCCTCCAGCGGGGGAAGGGAAGAAAAGGAAGGCCGCCCCAACTGGGGAGGCCGTAGGGTCCAAGAAGGGAAAACCCTTCCTCCGGACTGCTCCATCGGCGCCTAGGGCCAAGCCCCTGGCCAAATCGTAAGTATCCGGATACTAGAGTAATTTTATTTGTTTATTGCAAGCTTTCCCTCATGTCGAATATGTTTATGCAGCCCACCCAAAGACCGGCTTGATGCGTCGTCGAGCGGCTCACTGGACTCGTCGGATGTGAACTCACTTCCGACGGCTTCCTCCCCCCGCCCTATGGACGACACCAAAGTGTTGTCCCAACAGGTTCCAAGCCAGGAGGAGGTGGTCCTGGAGGCGCCGCAAGGCGACCTCCCGGACTCCAGGAGCAAAGGGGATGAAACCACCCAGGGTTCCAAGTCCGGCTCGAGGCCGGACACCGCCCCGGAACCTTCAAAGGTTCCAGAGTCCGGCGGGGGACCTCCTTCCAAGAGGAGCAAGTCCACCGTGCCGGCGGCCTCCGTCCAACCGGAGGCGCCAGACAATATGTTGGAGGCGCTCCAAGGCGCCTCCATCGATGAGGAGCACCGCGCTATTATGAGTGCGGTGGTCCAGAAGGTTCAGTCCGCCAAAAACGGACTGACTGAAGCTTGTACTAGCCTTTTTTCAGGCTTTGAGGTAAGTAAAGAAAGTGTAAATAATAGTACCACATAGATAGTAGCCCTTGATGCTCTGTTTGGCGTTCGGGAAGAAAAGCCGAATAGAGGATCAAATAGAATTCGCAGGAGTCTAACAAAAATGAGTCAATATGCATGTGCAGGCTACCCTGCATGTGTCCGCCGCACTGACTGCGGAAGTGGACATGCTAAAGCAGGACCTCGAAAGGTCCGAGAAAGAGCTCGAGCGTGCCAAGAAGCAGCTCGAGGACAATGAAGGTAGGAAATACCTTGTTTAAAATATATATATAAAAAGGTGCAATTGCAAAAAATGACAGGATAATCGTGGCTATTGTAAGGGCCACGTCTGAGGTGGCGACCCTTAAGCAAGCGCTGGACGAGGCCGAGAAGAGGGCAGCCTCGGAGCGCAACGAGCGGGAGAAGTATGAGGCCGAAGTTGGCAAGGTGCGGCAAGAGCTCCAGGATCTCATGGAAAAGCATGAGAGTTTGGAGCTTGACTCAAAGACGCGAGCGTCCGAGCTCGTGGTGGCTATTGAAAATGCCAAGTCTGCCAAGGCCGAATCCCAGAAGACCCTCCATGAGTTGGATGAGGTGAAGAAGATAGCGGTGGGTAAGCCATTCTTTATGCAAAGCAAACATATAAACGTGAGTTACTTGTTACTTACCCGAATCTAGAGTTCTCCAGGAGCATTCGCAGACCTTCCCCGGAGTGTGTCCGATGCTGCCGCATTCTATCGAGCCGACGAGGGCAGCTCGACGGAGAAGGTGTTCTGGTCTCAGTACGCTAAGGCCGGACACCCCGTGCCCCTGAGCGACCAGCTGAAGCAACTGGTCGAGCTCCACAAGGCGACCGAACAGGCCATGAAGGGCCTCATAGTTTGGATGTGGCCTGGAGAGGCTCGGCCTGGGAGCTATTTCGGGCTGGTGCGGCGGCTGGTGGAGGCCTGTCCAAGGCTCGAAGTCATCAAGCGCTCCATCTGCATTGAAGGTGCACTGGGGCAAGCTGGATGCTGAGAAGCTTGTGAAGGACGGGCCACCGCCGGGGAAAGAGCATCGCAAGCCCGATAATTACTATAAGGATGTTCTGAAGGGTGTCCGCCTTGTGGCGGATGAATGTTCTATGGATGCAATTTTTGAGTAAAACTCCCTCGTTTTGTCCTGTGCGATGAAAACTTGTTCATATGCGCTTAGCAATGCTGTTTGAATTTAAAATATTACCTTATGTGCGGCTGTTTATCAATTCTGAGAGATGGCGAGTTGTCGGCTTCTGCCCCCGTGCCGCTAGTGCTGGGGTGTTCGGGGATAAACCTGAGCGCTCTTTTTCCCATGTTTGGGTCCTTCGAGGGAGGCGCTCAGCCCAATGAACAAGGCAATCGGACTATAATGCATGAACACTCTCACTTAGCCATAGAATTCTATAATTTTAAGTTTTGGCGAAGCCCCTGGTATTCGGAAGACCGAGTTCGGGGCGCTATCCATGCCTTGGCCGGACAGAGCCGGCTCCTGGCCCTAAGCGGCATAAGTCTTTAGGGACTCGGAAAAACCTCTCGAACAGCGACCAGCTCTCGCTTCATCATGACAGTCAGTTTTAGCTTTCTCCACTGAGGTGCTCGACCCAGCTCAACCGGGGCACAATCGCAGTGGTTCTCCTAGTGCTACCTTAGCCGATATAGCGGAACGTAAGGCACCAAAACATAGGAGCCGGGCAAACCCAACTATTGACCCAAGACATGATTCGGAGCCGATGCATATAATGCTATAAGTTCGGGGTGCCGCACTTGTTAAAGTGTTCGGACATCTCACACCATATTGAGGGGTACTAAAGCCCCTGGCGTATTTTGGCCGTACCAACGTGTACGGGTGCAACATGTCGTTAAGGAACATATATAAAGAAAAAAAGGTAATGCAAAAATAGATGAAAGCTATGCATTGTTTATTAAAAAGGGCTGCGATCAAAGCAGAACGATACAAATAATGCGATAAGTGGAAGGTTGGACTAGTTAACATGTCCGTTCCAGGGGCAAGCTGCGGAATAGTATGCGGAACGGGTATACTGCTTGTGATAGAGACCACCTGGGAGTTCCGTAGTGCGGCGTGGCTGGCCTGCTTCCCTGGTTCTTGCATCATTTGAGCGGCAATTGAACTGCCGAACAGGCCTTCCGAAGGATGGAGTCCTGAAAGTAAGAGAAAATTAAAAAATCGGCAGCCCCTGGTACGGTTTAAGCCATGTTTTGGGCGTGCCGTGATGGTGCCCCTCCCCCTGTGCCCATGGTATCTCTAGAGCGTAGTTATGTACGCGAGGTACTGGCGTCGCCTTTTTGCGAGGGTTGGGGTTGGGGTCGCATTGCTACGCCTGCTCGGATCGTGTCAGGCGGTCTTGTTGTAGGTTACTCCAGGCGCGCTTGACGGTGTCCGGTCATTTAGTGGCCGGACTGGAGAACTGCCTGGAGAGGCTGCTTTGTACTTCCGCTGCAAGGGCTGCCGTGTGCTCCTCCGTTCGTAGGGAGCGCTCTGTGTTTCCATTGATCGTAATTACTCCTCGAGGTCCTGGCATCTTGAGCTTAAGGTATGCGTAATGCAGTACCACATTAAACTTAGCGAATGCGGTTCGCTCGAGCAGTGCGTGATAGCCACTGCGAAATGGGACTATGTTGAAGATTAGCTCCTCGCTTCGGAAATTATTCAGAGATCCAAAGACCACTTCAAGTGTGACTGAGCCTGTACAGTTGGCCTCTACACCTGGTATTACGCCTTTAAAGGTCGTTTTGGTGGGCTTAATCCTCGAGGGATCTATGCCCATTTTCCGCACTGTATCCTGGTAAAGCAGGTTCAGGCTACTGCCGCCGTCCATAAGGACTCTAGTGAGATGAAATCCGTCAATAATTGGGTCAAGAACCAATGCGGCGAATCCGCCATGATGGATGCTAGTGGGATGGTCCCTTCGATCAGAGGTGATCGGGCAGGAGGACCATGGGTTGAACTTTGGGGTGACTGGCTCTACCGCGTATACGTCCCTTAACGCATGCTTCCGCTCCCTTTTAGGGACATGCGTTGCGTATATCATGTTCATCGTCCGCACTTGTGGGGGAAAACCCTTCTGCCCACTGTTGTTCGGCGGCCGGGGATCCTCGTCGTCATCGCTATGCAGCCCCTTGTCTTCATTTTTGGCGTTTAACTTGCCTGCCTGCTTGAACACCCAACAATCCCTGTTGGTGTGATTGGCTGGCTTTTCGGGGGTGCCATGTATCTGGCACGAGCGGTCGAGTATTCGGTCCAAACTGGACGGGCCCCTAGGATTCCTTTTGAATGGCTTTTTCCGCTGACCGGATTTAGAGCCTCTGAATCCGGCATTAACTGCCGTATCCTCAGCATTGTCGCCGTTAATGTGGCGCTTCTGCTAGTTGCGACACGACCTGCCACTACTGTCCCTGGTGTCCGAATTACCAGGGTTCTTGGTCATATTGTTGCTACGAGCAAGCCAGCTGTCTTCTCCTGCGCAAAAGCGGTTCATTAGTGTCGTTTGTGCTGCCATAGATTTCGGCTTTTCCTGTCCAAGGTGCCGGGCCAGCCACTCATCACGGATATTGTGTTTGAAGGCTGCTAGGGCCTCAGCGTCCGGACAGTCGACTATTTGATTTTTCTTTGTTAGGAACCGTGTCTAGAATTGCCTGGCCGATTCCTCTGGCTGCTGAATTACGTGACTTAGGTCATCGGCGTCTGGGGGTCGCACGTAAGTGCCCTGGAAATTGTCGAGGAATGCGGCTTCCAGGTCCTCCCAACAACTGATTGATCCTGTTGACAAGCTGTTAAGCCAATGCCGAGCTGGTCCTTTAAGCTTGAGTGGGAGGTATTTGATGGCGTGGAAATCATCACCGCGGGCCATGTGGATATGAAGGAGATAATCCTCGATCCATACCGCAGGATCTGTTGTGCCATGTGGATATGATTCGATGTTTACGGGTTTGAAACCCTCTGGGATTTTATGATCCATTATTTCGTTTGTAAAGCAGAGTGGGTGTGCGGCGCCTCTGTATTGGGCTATATCATGACGTAGCTCCAATGAGCCTTGTCTACTGTGTTCAGCCCCGCCGAATTTGTGGCCGGCATGACGGTTACCGTCTCTAGCCGTGGGGCGCCCATGCGATCTGTAGATCGATCTTGTTTTCCTTGCCTTGTCCTCCAACATGTCTCGTAAGTCCGGCGCATATTCCCATGCCTTGGTATAAGGTGCGGCTTGAGTGGAGGGCCGAGAGGCCTCTCTGTCGCGACCGCGAGGTGGCCGGTCGGCCGCATCAAGTGCTTCCTCCTCTAATCGGGGTAGCAACCTGCGCTTTGGGTAGCTCTTGTAGGGGCGTTCGAGGTTATGCTCTTCGGCCACAAGGACTTCAGTCCATCTGTCGACTAGCAAATCTTGATCAGCCCTAAGCTGTTGCTGTTTTTTCTTGAGGCTTCCTGCCGTGGCCCTAAGCCTGCGTCGAAAACGCTTTTGCTCGATGGGATCCTCTGGCACGACGAATTCGTCGTCGTTGAGGCTTGCCTCGTCTTTGGAGGGAGGCATATAATTATCGTCCTCGACCTCTCTATCTGCCGCTCTCTCGTGAGGGCTGGTTTCTCCATCCTCCTGTGCTAAATCTTGCTGGAGGGGGTTTTCTTTGGCGCTTTTCGGAGTATTATTATCTCCCATGCTGGAATCACCATGTTTGTTTTGGCAGGATTTTGAGCGGCGCCGCTGACGCCGGCGCTTAGGCTGTTTCTTGGAGGGGTCATCCTCCGCTGTTCCATCGCCATCTCCCTCTTTTGGGGTGTCCACCATATATATGTCATATGACGAGGTGGCTTTCCAGGGCCTAGTAGGCGCTGGTTCTTCATCATCTCCTTCATTGGCGTCCATACCGTCGATATCTTCGGAGTCAAAGTCGAGCATGTCGTTTAAGTCGTCGACAGTGGCTACAAAGTGGGTGGTGGGTTGGCTTTGAATTTCTTCATCGTCCGTACCCCAACCTTGCTGACCATAGTCCGGCCAGGGCTCTCCTAATAAAGAGAGAGACTTCAGTGACTTCAGGATATCGCCAAAAGGCGAGTGCTGAAAGATGTCCGCGGCAGTGAACTCCATGATCGGCGCCCAATCGGATTCGATCGGTAGGGGCGCGGAGGGTTCGGAGTCCGGAGAGGAGTCCGACTCCTTGGAGTCACAAGCCTCGCAAAGTACGGGGCTGGTGCTTGGCTCAATCGCCGTTGGGGTTGCAGCCCCCGAGGTGGCGTCCAACCGCCCATCCTCGATCGGTGCAGTTGGCTCCGAATTATGGGTCAGAGCCGATGCAGATGCGGCCTCCAGAGCACTGTTCGGCGGCAGAGCTAGATCATGCTCGTCGTGACAGTGCGGCGCGCTCGGAAGTGGCTCGAATTCGTCGAAGATCAAGTCCCCGCGGATGTCAGCCGTGTAGTTTAAATTTCCAATTCTGACCTGACGGCCAGGGGCGTAGCTTTCGATCTGCTCCAGACGGCCAAGCGAATTGGCCCGCAGTGCGAAGCCGCCAAAGACGAAGATCTGTCCGGGGAGGAAGGTCTCACCCTGGACTGCATCGCTATCGATGATCATAGAAGCCATCGAGCCTGACGGCGACGACACAGAGGAACTCTCAATGAAAGCACCAATGTCGGTGTCAAAACCGGCGGATCTCGGGTAGGGGGTCCCGAACTGTGCGTCTAGGCCGGATGGTAACAGGAGACAAGGGACACGAAGTTTTACCCAGGTTCGGGCCCTCTCGATGGAGGTAAAACCCTAAGCCCTGCTTGATTAATATTGATGCTATGGGTAGTACAAGAGTAGATCTACCACGAGATCGAGGAGGCTAAACCCTAGAAGCTAGCATATGGTATGATTGTTGATGTGTATGTTGTCCTACGGACTAAAACCCTCTGGTTTATATAGACACCGGGTAGGATTAGGGTTACATAGAGTCGGTTACAATGGTAGGAGATCTGCATATCCGTATCGCCAAGCTTGCCTTCCACGCCAAGGAAAGTCCCTCCCGGACACGGGACGAAGTCTTCAATCTTGTATCTTCATAGTCCAGGAGTCCGGCTGAAGGTATAGTCCGGCCATCCGGACACCCCCTAATCCAGGACTCCCTCACGGAGCATCCTACGATCATCCCCATGTACACTCGAGCATATGCCATTGGACACAAGGTGAACTCGCTCCTTTCTGAATCTTCCCTTTCCTCATGTAAGACATGGATGCTACTTCAAGCGCGGACCTTGTGCATACTCAGGTACACCCGAGGAGACCATGGAGAGCCCAAGGACCAAGGCCAAGCATGCACGGAAGTGAAGGAAGGAGAAGGAAGAAGGGCCAGCTGCTACAGCGGCCAGACATCCGGCCCCAGCCGGACATCCGGCCCGAGCCCCGGAAATCCGGCATCGGCCATCCAAAGAGCACCGCAAAGGTCCAGCGCAGCCCGGACATCCGGCCATCACCCTGGACATCCGGCTCGTCCCGAAGCCCCGGACATCCAGCCCCTTCGCCCGGAAATCCGGCCCCTCCATCACCGAATGCTTCTGGAAGACCTAGGCCAGCCCGGACATCCGGCCTCCCAGCCCCCACATCCGGCCCATCGCAAAGCCACGGACATTCGGCCCCTAGCCCGAACATCCGGCGCCTGTGTGCGCATAGTGAACGGGCCAAGGGCCCATGGATCCCTCTTTCCAACTTACCCCTTCGTGGCTTAGACTATATATATACTCCCCCACCTCCTTCTAGTTAGGGTTAGCATTGTGATAGCTCATTTGAGAGATAGAGCTACACTCATCCATATCGGATCTACTCCTAGAGAGACCGCGGCCTCTACAGGGAAGATCCATTTGGATTCAAGCCCCCTTTATAAGGGAAGATCCCCCCGTGGATTCAAGACCTCCTCACGGAGAAGACCGGTTACCTCTTGTATCGTTCGTTGTTGACTTTGGATCTTGTATCTCCCTTTGTGTTCATGGATCTAGTGCATGTGTGATCATTCTTGTTGGTTTGAGTGTTCCTCTCGTTCTTCCCCTCGTGTTTCCCTCGTTTTTCCCTTGTGTTCTTCGTGTTCTTCGCGAGATCCGCTCCTTTCGTGAAAGATCAGCCCCTAGGGTTCCTACCCTACATCAAATATGGTAGCAAAAAGGGTCAGCTATAATCAATTCAGAGATGCAAAGTTGAATAAACGCTCAACGACGGTACTGTGCTGGTCCTAGGCTAGACCGTGCTAGAGACGCGAGCCTAGAACACTAACAAAATCACGGCGCTGCACGTAAACAAGGGAAAAGCACACTCTGGAACTTTTTTTCGCTCTATTTTTTTCAGCGCTCCTCTTTTTGTTGCGCTCCTCTTTTTTTCGAAAAAAACACTATAATGGCGAGTGTCTCAAAACTCTTCCATCGTCAAACTGAATGGGCACGATTTTTTTTTGACTTTTTTTCAGAAATCAGGGGAGCGACGACGAAAAAGTGCGACAAAAAATCACTATGATGGCACGTGGCTCAAAAGACTCAGAAAAGCCTAAAAATAGGATAGGGAAAAATATTTTTGCCTGGGATTTTTTTCGAAACCTACTCAGGCAAGGAAACATGAATCGGAAGTTAGTTGGACCTCGAAAACAAACCTAATATGAAAGGAACTCGGATTGATGGTGGATATATGGTGGTAGGATATGGCAGTGGTGGTGGTATATGGATACGGATTGGTGGTGGTATATGGATACAGATTGGTGATGGTATATGGAGACGGATCGATGGCGGATAAGCGGTGGTGGTAGATGGCAGGGGCGATGATGATGGTGCGGTGGCGGCGTGACAACTTATGACAAGAACTCGAAACTCTAAAAGACTAGACTCTAAGACCAGCAACTAGACACGACGATGCAACCGCAAATTCAACAAAGCAAAATACTAGAAAGACTATGCAAAGGCTCAGATTGGTTCAGATATGATGAACTAACCCTATTTTTTGGCTTTTTTCATGGATTGTAGGTATGAAGAACAGACTCGATCTAAACTACGAAAAAACTATAAAATCTCACCGAGCAACCAGGAAATCTGATACCACTTGATAGAGGCGAAGGTTTCTTGATGTTTTTTCGTAGATCCATGAACAACAGTTAGGGTTGGTTTCGGACCCCTCCTCCAAGGGCCACGAAATTCCCCCCTCTTCCTCCATATATACATCCCTTAGGGCATCATTTAGACTTCGGGTTTTGTTTAGATTAAAGTTCGCCATAGCTGCAACATCGCGTACTTCGTTTGTGTTCAACGACCAGACAAAGGCGTCACAGAACCCCACCTTGATCAATAAAGCTTTCCTCTTATATTCACAATATCCAGATTGCAATCTCAGTTTCTTGCTTGTTCTTTGTTTGCCTGCAGGAAACAGACCTTTGTGGTCAGGTTGATCGTGCTCCAGCGTGGTCAATAACCTCTCGGAGTTGGTTTAGCCATTGCTAAGGCACGACGTCCTCGTACGCTCGTAGTCGGATTGCCAAAGTCGACTTCCTCCAAAATGATAGCCACCATCTCATTGAAAGACAGGACACCTTTGCCTCTATCAAGTGGTATCAGATTTCCAGGTTGCTCGGTGAGATTTTACAGTTTTTCGTACTTTAGATCGAGTCTGTTCTTCATACCTAAAGTCCACGAAAAAGCCAAGAAAATTAGATTTAGTTCATCATATCCAAACCAGACTGAGCCTTTGCATAGTCTTTACAGTATTTTGCTTTGTTGAATTTGCGGTTGATCGTCGTGTCTAGTTGCTGGTCTTAGAGTCTAGTGTTTTAGAGTTTCGAGTTCCAGTCATAAGTTGTCACGCCGCCACCGCACCATCGTCATCGTTCCTACCATATTTCACCACCACCAACATATTCCTTACCACTGCCATATACATCCGACTGTCCACCACCAATCTGAGTCCACATATACATCCGCCTGTCCACCACCAATCCGAGTCCACATATACATCTGTCTGTCCATCACTAATCCAAGTCCACATATACATCCGCCTATCCACCACCAATCCGAGTCCACATATACATCTGCCTGTCCACCACCAATCCGAGTTCTTTTCATACTAGGTTTGTTTTTGAGATCCATCTAGTTTTCATTTTGTGTTTCCTTGCCTGAGTAGGTCTCGAAAAAAAAATTCGGCGACCGAAAATATTTTTCCCTATCCTATTTTTAGGTCCCACGGAGCGTTTTGAGACACTCGCCATCATAGTGATTTTTTGTCGCACTTTTTCATCATCGCTGCCCTGATTTTCAAAAAAAAAGTCAAAAAAAAATTTCGGTCCCATCCTGTCAGTTTGACGAGGGAAGTGTTTTGAGACACTCGCCATTATAGTGATTTTTCACAAAAAAAGAGGAGCGCAAAAAAAAGAGCGCCAAAAAGAAAAAAGGGCGAAAAAAATTCCAGAGTGTGCTTTTCCCTTGTTTACGTGTGGCGCGGTGATTTTGTTAGTGTTCTAGGCTCGCGTCTCTAGTACGGTCTAGTCTAGGACCAGCACAGTACAGTCGTTGAGCGTTTATTCAACTTTGCATCTCTGAATTGATTATTTCCGACCCTTTTTGCTACCATATTATAAGCCTTCCCAGCTCCACATACATCTACGTCGTGCGTTTGACTCTCCCTGGTAATCGCTCTATCCAAGCTTTGAGAGTTTTGACTACGACTATTGCCGATCATCGCCTACTGCTGGGTAAGAACTGGTAAGAATTTGAGATTTGCTTCATGGATTTGTGACACCCACCACCACCTCTTATTAGTAGTCTGTAGGATCATATTCTTCTGTGTTTCTATTGCTGCTAACCATGGCAGGATCACAAGCCGACGAGACTGACTGGGAGAACATGACGAATAAGGAGTTGCATGATAAATTTCAGCAAATGATGAGTGGACAGGTGCAAGATGTCCTCAGTAGATTTGAAGAGGCCATGGAGAAGATAGATGGCATGGAGAAGACGTTCGAAACAAAGCTCGATAACAAGTTTAATGAATTGCTCGGGCGTCTTCCACCACCACCACCGGCTGCACCTAACGCACCTCTACAACAACAACAACAACGACTGATAGAGGCGAGGGGCCCGATCTTTCGATGAGATGGTGGCTATTGTTTCGGTGGAAGTCGACTTTGACGATCTGATGAGGACATAACTACCTTGGATATGACCAAAAATATTGCATACATTCATATTTGTCTGGTGATTTCTAGTGCAAACTATTCAATAATCTATTTATGTTATCCAGAACAAAAATACTTCACACACTTTTGTGTTTTGTCTAATTGCAGGTGTATGGGACACTTGTACAATCCACATATGAAGATAAGGGAAAAGGAGAAGTTTAGGTTCTGTTCAAAAAGTCCTCTCACATCACTTTTGGGACAAGGGAAGATAGAGTCCAAGTCTCTCACGTTCTGGATTCAGATTTGGACTGCACAGACATACCTGAATCAAAATGTCAACAACTTTTTCATACGGACTCCGAATTGGGTGATTCTTTTTTTTGTTGGAAAGTAGATTTCTTGCTCTTTCCAACCCAATTGGAATCACCTTCAAATTCATCCGGAGCATTGAGATATCGACGAAACAATCTGACGCTGCAGCAGAATCCGAGTCAAACAACAAATCCAAAGGTGTTGCACCACCTCCACTTGGGCCCATGAGCCTTGTACGACCTAGGGTTAGTTTTAGGCTGCCATGGGATGTCCTCCCACCTCCTTGGCCGCCACCCCTTGCTCCAATATAAGTAGATCCATCTAGTAGTTTTTTTGGGGGATTTGTTTAGTTAAAAGTTAGCCATTGCAACTTCGTGTACTTCGTTTGTGTCCAACGAATAGACCAAGAGCGCTTACGGATCCCCACCATTATCAATACTTCATATATATTCGCAATATTCAGATTGCTCTATCATATTCTTGCTCGTTCTTCGATTGCTTGTAGGAATAGACCTTCATGGTCAGGCTGACCGTGCTTCCGGCATCGTGAGTAACCTTAGGAGATTGGTTTAGCGATTTCTTAGGCGTAACGTCGTGCACGTTTGTAGTCGGACCGTCAAAGTCGTCTCCACCAAATTGATAGTTATCATCTCATCGAAAGATCGGGACACCCTTGCCTCTATCGAGTGGTATCAGTTTTCAGGTTGCTCGGTGAGAATTTCCAGTTTTTCCTAGATTAGATTTATTTTCTTACCAATTGTTCAAGAAAAAGCCACAAAAAAAGTTAGATCTATTCATCCTTTGTCCAAGCCAATCTGAGCCTTTGCAATTTTCTTTTCATTGCTTGCATAGTTGAATTATCAGTTGCATCGTCGTGTCGAGTTGCTGGTCTTAGTGTCTAGTTCATTTAGAGTATCGAGTTCTGTTCACATTAGTCACGCCGCCGCTGCATCGTTATCCCTTCCGTTGTCCACCACCCATCCATCAATTTCCTCCACATGCTACCCACCGTTCATTGTCATAATCATAGTTGAGATCATTCTCATCTTCGTTTGATCCAATCTGCATCTTATCTAGTTTGTTTTGGAAAGAGGGAGAGAGAAAAAAAAGACGGAAAACAAGAGAGGAAAAAGTAAAAAAAAGGAAGAAAAAGGAAAAAAAGTGTGAGGAGAAAAAAAAACAAAATTCAGACTCATCTAGACTCAATCTCGTAGTTGAATTTGGATTGGAATATGTTTTGTGCACTGTTCAGTAAAATAGGCATAACTTCCTCATACGAAGTCCGTTTTGTCACCGTGAGTACTCAAATGAAAGCTAGCGAAGAGACGCATCTAAATAGTTGCAGAAGCAAGTTCAATATTTGGAACCTCAAAATCGGCTCCTAAATAGGTCTTTTTTCCCTCCCAAGTTCACGAACATAGCTTATTCCAGTTTTTCAGGCCAGTTTTAGAATTTTTTGACTCCTTATATGAACTCGGAATTGAGTGATTCCTTTTGCGTTTGAAAGCTTGAGTCAATACCATTCTTGAAAAAAAATATCAAAAAATTAGCACAAACTTTTCCAGAGGAAAGTTGGAGAGAACATTGTTGATATATCCTGCTTGGCTGTTGTTTCACATCATTATCTTTACGACTATTGTGATCTTCACTTATATTTTGCTGTCCAGAGCTACTTCATATCCTTTATTGAAGCTAGTTGTGCTACGGCGTGACCTCATTAGTGTTCTAGGCTCGCGTCTCTAGTCCGGTCTAGCCTAGGACCAGCACAGTACCGTCGTTGAGCGTTTATCAACATTGCATCTCTGAATTGATTATTGCTAATCTTTTGCTACCATGTATAGCCAACCTAGCTCCACATATTTCTACACCGTGTATATGTATGTTCCCCTGTCAATCGCTTTACACAATCTTCGGAGTTATTTGACACCGCTGGTTGCCTGTCACCACCTGCCGCATGGTAAGAACTTGTAAGATATTGATATTTGCTTTAGTGTGAGCACTTTACAACCACATCCGAGTAGTTCATAAGAACATTATTCTTGAATTTTGTTTCTTGTTTCTACTAATCATGACAGGTTCCAGAGATAGAAGTTCTTGGGCGACGGACACATCTTCACGATCACGAGAGTTGGGACAACACACACATGCACATGGTCATGTTATCTCTTTACCGTCATTTGAGGGTAGATTTAATCCTGCTATTTATCTACCTTGGGAGCTTGAAGTAGAAAAAGTTTTTACTCACCATGATTTTTCTGAACTTGAGAGAGTACGAGCTACCATTAGAGCATTTACTGGTTTTGCTTCTGTTTGGTGGAGTGAAAATTGTAAGAAAAACATTGATAAAAAACCCAAAACTTGGAAAGTTTTGAAAGCTGTAATGAGACAACAATTATTTCCTCCTTACTATCGTCGTGAATTGCTTCGCAAATTGGAACAATTAAAACAAGGCAGTAGCACTGTTCATGCTTACTACCAAGAGTTCAAATCTTATATGCATCATTGTGACATGGAAGAATCTAAGGATGATACAATGAATAGATTTTTTGGTGGTTTGAACCATGATATCCATGCAAGGTTTCAGTATATTCCTCGTTGCATTACTGGTATGTATGTTCGCGCTTGTACCTTTGAGAGACAGATACAGGAGGATGCATTGGGTGACTACAACAACTACTATTCCAGTTCATGCTCACCACCGCTGGTTGGTTCCTCCACCGTTGCACCTACTAGAGCAGCCCCACCTTGGATTGTGAGCGCGACATCATCTCAAGAGTATGGTACATTGTCAACGTGCGTACCTACATCAGCTACGTCTTTGCGATAAGGTAACAATAAAGGTATTGATGATATAACTTCACATGAGAATGATGCATGCCTAGTTAACTTGAATGCATCATGTGTTGAGTTACCTGTTGATTTGAGCACACCACCTATTTTAGAGAATCTTGTTACTGTCATGAATGCGTCATGTGATCAAATAACTGAAATACCAACAATTTTGAGTGCACCCATTGAATTAACTATTGATGCAAAAGAACCGATGTTTAATCATTTTGATATGACCTCTAATCTTGGTGATGATTCTATGTCCAATGACTTATTGCATGTTTGCTTATTTAAGCATGTTGTAGCATGTAAATTTGATGCAAGTGAGGTCTATTCACCAATGTTGGTATGGTTTAATGATGAACATTGTCAATCTTTTGAAATGAATAAGAGCTTCACTTATATGTCCAAGTCTCTCACGTTCTGGATTCAGATTCGGACTGCACAGACATACCTGAATCAAAACGTCAACAACATTTTCATACGGACTCCGAATTGGGTGATTTTTTTGTTGGAAAGTAGATTTCGTGCTCTTTCCAACCCAATTGGAATCACCTTCAAATTCATTCGGAGCATTGAGATATCGATGAAATAATATGATGCTGCAGCAGAATCCGAGTCAAACATCAAGTACAAAGGTGTTGCACCACCTCCACTTGGGCCCATGAGCCTTGTACGACCTAGGGTTAGTTTTAGGCTGCCTTGGGACGTCCTCCCACCTCCTTGGCCGCCACCCCTTGCTCCTATATAAGTAGATCCATCAACTAGCTTTTTGCAGGGGATTTGTTTAGTTAAAAGTTAGCCATTGCAACTTCATGTACTACGTTTGTGTCCAACGACCAGACCAAGACCGCTTACCGATCCCCACCATTATCAATACTTCATATATATTCGCAATATTCAGATTGCTCGATCATATTCTTGCTTGTTCTTCGATTGCTTGAAGGAATAGACCTTCGTGGTCAGGCTAACCGTGCTTTCGGCATCGTCAGTAACCTCAAGAGATTGGTTTAGCGATTGCTAAGGCGCAATGTCGTGCACGTTTGTAGTCGGATCATCAAAGTCGTCTCCACCAAATCGATAGTTATCATCTCATCGAAAGATCGGGGCACCCTCACCTCTATCACGATTCGACTACGAACGTGCGAGGACGTCGCGCCTTAGCAATCGCTAAATCCACTCCAAGAGGTTATTGACCACGCCGGAGCACGATCAACCTGACCATGAGGGTCCATTTCCTGCAAGCAACGAAGAACAAGCAAGAAATTGAAATTGCAATCTGGATATTGTGAATATAAGAGGAAAGCTTTATTGATGAAGGTGGGGTTCTGTGACGTCTCAGTCTGGTCGTTGGACACAAACGAAGTACGCGAAGTTGCAGCTATGGCAAACTTTTAATCTAAACAAAACCCAAAGTCTAAATGATGCCCTAAGGGCTATATATATGGAGGAAGAGGGGGGAATTTCGTGTCCCTTGGAGGAGGGGTTCGAAACCAACCCTAACTCTTGTTTCCCCACACATACGGACTCTAAAAACAACATATACTTAAGTATTTCGAAAATATATGGGCCTGGCCCAATAATAATGTGACGCAGCACCTAGAATAGCCTATGGACGAAATTATTGAATGTCATCTTGTATATTTCGTCCAAGACTTCATGCACTCCTTATGGTGGCTTCAAAGTCCTGAAATCATCACTTGTAACTCCGTTGTGGATCCCCTTGCACATGTGATGTAGGGTAGAACCTTGTAGGCCGATCTTTCATGAAAGGAGCAGATCCCGCGATGAACATGAAGAACACGAGGAGGGAAACGAGGGGGAAATAACGAGGGGAACACAAGAGAACACCAAAACCAACAAGAATGATCACACATGAGCTAGATCCATGAACACAAAGGATTCACACGGTACACAATCAACCAAGGACGATACAAGGGTAGCCGGTCTTCTCTGTGAGGAGGTCTTGATGTTCTTCTCCAAGAGGAGGTCTTGAATCCAAAGGGATCTTCTCCTTAGAGGCCGCGGTATCTCTCGTGGAGTAGATCCGATATGGATGAGCGTAGCTCTATCTCTCAAATGAGCTAAACCAACGCTAACCCTAACTAGAAGGAGGTGGGGGAGTATATATAGTCTAAGCCACGAAAGGATAAGTGGGAAAGAGGGATACATGGGCCCTTGGCCCGTTCACTATGCGTAGACAGGCGCCGGATGTCCGGGCTGGGGGCCAGATGTCCGGCCGTTCGCGGGTGGCCACATGTCCGGGGCACGAGCCGGATGTCCGGGCTGGCGAGGATCGGCCTCGGTGCTCTCTGGATAGGGGGCGCCGGATTTCCGAGCAGGCGTCGGATGTCCGGCCCGTTGCGGGGCGCCGGATATCCGGATGTCGGCCGGATGTCCGGCCGCTGTAGAGTCTCCTAGCGTCTGTCTCTCTCTGGTCTTCTTCTGGTTGGTGGCACCGGATGTCCGAGCTCTTGCCGGATGTCCGGCCGTTGTAGCTCCACGGCGACTCCACTTGAGGCACTTCTCGATCCGCTTCCGTGTGGACTTGTCCTATGCTTCGAGCATCTCCATGGTCGTCTCCTCGGTTCCTAAGCACACGTAGTGTCTTTACATTAGGTAGCACCCATGTCTCGCACGAGTGGGACGGGGAAGCATTTAGAAACGGGTTCACCTTGTGTCCGATGGCGTATGCTTGAGTGTACATGGGGATGATCGTAGGATGCTCCGCGTCATCTCCCCTTCCTTGGGGAAGATCCGACCTCGGAACAAAAACCTCATCACCATGGAAACAGTTGTCGTGGACGGACTTGTAGTTGGACGAAGAGGAATACATGGCGCAATCCAAGTACTCCAAACTGTCGCTGGAGGAGTATACATGCAAAAAGAGCAAACACAAACAACACTCAGAAATACAATGGTTAGCGCACACAAAGGGTCCATCATGTAAGAATGAGTTCGTTCGGCAAGATTGTTCGTGACAAAGCGCATGAAGCTTATGAAGATGATATAGAATGATATGCAAAGCATTCATGGGAACAATAGGATTTGTAGTATGCACAAAGGTGTGATCAAAGCAACCATTGTGCAAAATGATGTCATAATGGGATGGTTTATCAAAAGCATGAACATGGCAATTGATGCTCAAAGTGATGCGATCATGCAATTGATGGTGGGCAATATGATCATCATGTATGAATATGCCATCAAGGAAGATCACAACAAATTTGCTAAGGAAATACACAAGCTCATATATCATGGACGACATGGGAATACAAGATGCAACAAGGCAATCATAATGTGAGTCAATCCATGCATAAGATGCAAATTTGTCATGAGTGTGAGATGTCCAATGACTATGACATGTGTGAGCACAATCAACAAATATGGAGGTGTTGGTGTACTAATGCTCGATGTCGTGGCATGAGTGGAGGTTCGAAGGTGCTTCCAATAAGTCCGAGCGCTCCACAATGTGAAGGTCCATAGAGCCAATCTTCAATGTCGCTCCTCCTTTCGTGAGATGTATCATGTGGACAACAAGAAGGAGACAACAATGAAAGAGTGACCCATCCAATATGCGTATTTGAGGATGGCTCAAAGGGAATGCGTTCACCTTTATGAGGATGTCGAAAATGTTGGTGTTGTGCAACATGTACGCCTTCACATGACCAATGTGTTTCATGACGGTGCCACCTTGTGAATCCTTCAAAATGAAAGAACATGACAAACACTCGGAAAAAAATGAGGTTAGTGCAAATGCAACACCTATCATTCGAATGGTGAGATACCCAACAAGTGTATGCATCATGCTCATCATAAGAAAGGACAAGGGAGCATTTCATGGTATGGAGGCATATGATGCGAGAACAACCAAATACAATAAGCGCAATCAAACAAGCATGCATCACAAGTAAGATGTCCAAGTCTCCACGATCAATAAGCATAGCAAGTTGGCACTCAATACAACTGGATATGAGAGATGCCACTAATGGAAACAAGAGACAATGATCAAGACAAATCAAGTGAGAGGCATGAACATATACGTCATCCACCCAAGAAAGCGAGTAAGAATGGAACATGGGTGATGCGACAAAGCAATCAATCATAGTGATCAAGTCAAGCAAGCTAGTAGTGCAAAGATGCAACATACTAGGACTAATCATGGCAAGCATGTCATGTGTGCAAATGGGGGGCATACATAATGCACATGACATATCACAAGTATGGAAGCAAGATATGAGCAAAATATCATCAATGTATTGGTGAGAGGCCATATGTAAATAGCAATGGGACATCATGACTCTCCCAACACAACAAGCAACAATAGGATGAGGCACATGATAAACATGGCAATAGCAACAAGGATCTCCACCAAGCATGCAAATACACATAGGACTAGTAAAATGATGAATCATGGGTAAGTGCAAGCAAGGGTCACAATTGCATGGCAAAGACATAGAAATAGGCATAACATGCAAAGTGAACAAGTAGTATATAGCCCATAGCCGTGTGAGAACCAAGTAGAAGAGATGTGCATAGTCCTTGCACAAAAGGAACGGTGGTAAGGATAGTCCACGGGATCCCAAATCGCCGTTGCTCTCAAGAGCTCGTTTCGTCAACTCTTGGGATTGAGAGATTGACGAGTATATGTGAGTACCTACACAAAACAAAGAGAAAGGGAAAATTGTGTGTGCGTGGTATATGTACAAATCATCCATCATGATGCGCACGTGCTTGTGTTGGTTAGCACAAAATATCCAACGCTCAAATAAATGAGATGCGTGATATAGAAACATGTCATCCATCATGATAGGTTTGTTGTTATGTATAGCATAATGGAGACTCAAACGATGTAATGCATCATGGGAAATATCGAGAGCATTGTTATGCGTGGGATGCATATGGTGCAAGCAATTATGAGAATCATGCAAAGTATGGAATGCATCAAAATCTCCTACTATGTATGAGGAAACTATGGGGGTCTCCTTATGAGCATTAATGGAAACATCACGTGGAGAATATTGACAACATCCAAAACAATGCATATTTGGAACAATGTGATCATGGCATGGCATAGTAGATGAATTGCGCAAATCGTGTAAAGGAAGCATGGCAATATCATCACATGAAAAACAAAAGCCAATGACCATAATCTCATCATCTATGCCATAAGTGCAAATGGGATTTATTATAACGGGGCATGCATAGTTACTATGTTGAGATTGGAATGATGCGATATGGGAGATCTCACTCATAGCATATGACAAGTTCAATGGATTGTCAAACATGATGTGACCAATAGAATTTTCACATGATATCCTATGGAGCATAGCATCACAACTAGACAACTCAACATGCTCATCATCATATTTATCATAAATAGGTAAGTCATGACATGAAGAAGTCGCACTAGCATGAAGCATGGGTATAGGTGTGTCAACATCATGCAAGCAATCATTGGTAAAATAGTCCACTATTGGGACAAGAGAAGCACCATCACCTATGTTACCTTTGGAGCATTGCTCATGTGTTGTATGTCAGGTGTCGAAGACCAAGTCGTTGTCATCTTCATTTTTATCGAACCATGTGGGGGTGCATCATCGTCCACCATGGCCATCGTTGTCTTCATTGGAGGTATGGACTCGTCGAGGATAGGCGTGTCATCTTGTACGAGACCTAGCACCAAAGAAGAAAACACACTCGGAGTAGAGGTTAAGTCGTTAGATATAATTGTGGCCTCACATGCCGTGTCAACAACCTCACTCACTAAGTGTTGTGGCTCACTCACTCCCTCTTAGATGCTCTCACTCATATGGTTGGTGGAGTCACTCAAATGGCTCTCAACCTCACATAGGATGTGTGGCATGCTCTCATGTGTGGGGCTAGTGGTGGTCACACTCATCCTCTCATAGGAAATGCACTCAATGTCACATATGGTGGAGTCACTCATGTCACTCATGTGGTGGTGGCTCTCCTCACATGGGAATTGGGGCATCTCTTCATATGTGGGTGTCGGAGAGATGTAGGTGCAAATGTCTCCATGCTCAATCATGTCGTGGTCGTAGCCGTGGATGAAGGCCGAAGATGGCACATCATCACTCTCCTCCAAGACCAAAGATAAGGTCTCATGTGCGGTCTCGTAGCTTGACTCGGAGTATGAGTCCAATATGGGCGCCGTCTTCATGTTGTTGACGAGGTTGATGCTCGTCGCCGTGGTCGAAGGGGTGGCCCTTGCTCGACCTTCTTGTCGTCGTATTGTTGTAGGAGGCCCCTATGATGTGGCACCTCGTAGCTCGTCTCCTTGACCGAAGGGAATTTCCCATGCTCGACCATCTTCCTTGAGAGGCTTCTGAAGATGGAAGTGTCGCCCTCGCTCGTAGTTGGTAGCCTTGTACTTGATGATGTCGATGTAGGCGAACTCACGGGAAGTAGGTGAATATGCCGTACGTCCAAAGGAGAAGATGCCTTGATAGCACTTGGCAAAGATGCCAAAGTGGTGGTGGTAGTAGCCGTAGCACCATCTTGGTGGTGCTTGTCTCGCGTTCTTCTCTCGTGCTCATGAAGTTTGGACTTGGCGTGAACTAGGGCTTGTTGGGACTTGTGCATTTGCGCTTGGTGAGCATCGTCATGATGATGTTGGCGTTGTCGCACTTGAGCTCGTAGTAGATGTCGTTCGTCGTTGTCGTGCACATGTTGCTTGGAGGTGACTTGCCCTTCATGACGAGGTGGATCACGAACGTGATGGTGGTCGCCATGGAGATGTGGACGTGGATGACTTGCACTTGCATCCTTTTTGCGCTCCGAAGACTTGTGACTTGAACGTCGCCACCTTGAGGATGATGAAGGGAAAGAACGGTTGATCAACAAGGTCCGAATCTCCTCCATCCTTGCATCTAGCTCCTCCTTTTGTGCGGAAAGCTTGTTGTTGATGTAGTCCCTTTTCCTTGCTTCGGAGTGACGAATGTTGATGGAGAGGTTCTCGATGCGCTCTCGAAATCTTGATTGTGCGCCTTGCATTTGTCATTGTAGATCGAAGATTGATGCTTTGGTGATGTAGCTGTTCACGCCGTCGTTGTTGTGGAAGACCGGAGATGAAATGCCTTGCCAATCCATCACTCCAAGAGAAAAATGTGAGTGGTAGAAAGAGAAGAACGAATACCAAATGTACCTTGACCAAAGTTGAAAGTGGATCAATGATCACTCCAATGTGCACAAGGAAATAGCACAATTGGTACCAATTCTTGTCGGTTTCTCACACCTACACAAGTAAGGCTTATGGTGGAGCTCGGTGAGGATAGTGGCACAAAAATTTGATGCCAAATGTTAGCAAGAGTCAATAATGTTGAAAGAGATTCACAAATTCGCAAGTGAAACAATTAGACCAATAGCTATATGTGGCACACGGAAACACACACACGGATAGATAAATGGACTCGTGTAACCAAGGGATGAGCTCAAAATGTGGAATCCACGGAAAATGCTCTTGCTGCACAACTCTAGAGAGACGCTAGCACGAATGCTCAATAGGCGGATACGACACTTGTGCACAACCTATAGGAGACAAAAATGCAACGACTTCTATCCCAAGTATGCTATGTATATGATGTTCCGGTGGTATGATCCAAGATGATCTTATATGCAATGTGGTATGATGCTATGGCACTTGCTTACAAGCTTCTTTGCTTTTTCTCTTTTGCTTAAAAGCTTTATTCTCTTTTTTATGGCCACTTTGCGAAATGCACAAACCAAGATAGCTATTGTGTATATACGGGAACAAACTTGAGGCACAAGGGATGATATGATACCGATATGATATGGTATGTATGCAATGTATGGTGTAGATCACTAATGTGCACAAATAAAGTTGCCGGCAATACTCAAATGACTAGTATCGATAGGTAAGTGATGCAAAATGGGCTAGGGGTTATCACTGCAATGGCAAATGGATATACCATGGAGGGATCCCACGATGCTAAGATGATATGGAGGTTACCGTCCTTGGCGATGATGAGTGGCGGTGATCTTGATGGAGATGTCAAGATGATGGAGACTAAGTAGCCGAAACACCTTAGGAAACGGAAAACCGCGAACTCAAAATCTCAAATGTCAAATGATGATAGCGGGATGCGGTGGTGGTTGCGGAAACTCAATGGGATTGCGGAAATGCCATGATGGGTTATGCGAGTAGGCAATGCGGAAGTGCAGGCTAAGGTGGTGGACTATACACGGTGTCGGAGTTGAAAGCACGGCCCCTAAGTAGCCGAAACAGCTTAGGAGACACAACTCACAACACAAACAAAAATGGGTTAAGTCAGTGTGGAAGAAGTGTATGGTTCTTAAGCCTATGTGGAAGTTATGGTGGTGGTGGTGGTTGATGAAGAAGCAACCGTCCCTAATTAGCCTAGACACCTTAGGAGACTCAAATCACTCCTCAAGCAACCACTAATGCGATGGGGAACAAAATTGGTTAGGTTCCGGAAGTCGGTGGTGGAGTAGTGGACGATGTGGTGGAAGCCCTAGGCAAAGATGCCAAAGTTCCAAAAATATGATGGAGTCAAATGGTTTTGATGGTATTTTTGTTGGAAGGGGGATGTCAAGAGCTTTTCAACGAGCTAAAGAACGCGAAAATCAGACTCCGGATGAATTAGTTATGGACAAAACGGTGAAACGGGGATGGCTGAGATGTCAGGGGCCCGACATCCGGGCTCGGGGCCGGCAATCCGGGACCTGATGTCCAGAACCGAGCAGATTTGGTGCTCCAGGAGCCGGATGTCTAGACGGGGACCCGGATGTCTGGCCCAATGGCCCAGATGTCCGGCCTTTGGCCCGGATGTCCGGCCCGACGAATCCAGATCTCGTTTGGGGCGGAAATTTTCGAATTGGGGGCGGAAATGGTTGATTCCAAAGGCAAAATTGGAGAGATTTCGTGGATGGAAAGTGGGGAAAAGTGGGGATATGCTAGATCCACTTGAAACCATGCAAATCTATGGATCAAAATCAACAAAACTTCGTCAAACCAACAAATCACAAAAAAACTTGGGGCTATTTTTGGTGGGGATCTTCGAAATTGGGGAAGAACACAACAAAATTAGGCTAGAAAACACAATGGGGAGGCTCAGAAATCATGATCAACGTGGCTCATGATACCAAGATGATGTAGGGTAGAACCCTATAGACCGATCTTTCACGAAAGGAGCAGATCCCGCGATGAACACGAGGAGGGAAACGAGGGGAAAATCACGAGGGGAACACAAGAGAACAGTCAAACCAACAAGAATGATCACACATGCGCTAGATCCATGAACACAAAGGATTCACATGGTACACAATCAACCAAGGATGATACAAGGGTAGCCGGTCTTCTCCGTGAGGAGGTCTTGATGTTCTTCTCCAAGAGGAGGTCTTGAATCCAAAGGGATCTTCTCCGTAGATGCCATGGTCTCTCTCGTGGAGTAGATCCGATATGGATGAGCATAGATCTATCTCTCAAATGAGCTAAACCAACGCTAACCCTAACTAGAAGGAGGTGGGGGAGTATATATAGTCTAAGCCATGAAGGGGTAAGTGGGAAAGAGGGATACATGGGCGTTCACTGTGCGTAGATAAGCGTCGGATGTCCGGGCTAGGGCGGGATGTCCGGCCGTTCGCAGGTGTACGGATGTCCGGGGCACGGGCCGGATGTCCGGGCTGGCGAGGTCGGCCTCGGTGCTCTCTGGATAGGGGGCGCCGGATTTCCGGGCAGTCGCCGGATGTCCTGCCCGTTGCGGGGCGCCGGATGTCCGGAGGTCGGCCGGATGTCCGGCCGCTGTAGAGCCTCCTAGCCTCTGTCACTCTCTGGTCTTCTTCTGCTTGTTGGCGCCGGATGTCCAGGCTCTTGCCGGATGTCCGGCCGCTGTAGCTCTGCAGCGACTCCACTTGAGGCACTTCTCGATCCGCTTCCGTGTGGACTTATCCTATACTTCGAGCATCTCCATGGTCGTCTCCTCGGTTACTTAGCACACGTAGTGTCTTTACATTAGGTAGCACCCATGTCTCGCACGAGTGAGAAAGGGGAAGCATTTAGGAACGGGTTCACCTTGTGTCCGATGGCGTATGCTTGAGTGTACATGGGGATGATAGTAGGATGCCCCACATCAGCATGCCATCATCTCCATGCTTGGTCTTGCTCCAGTGTTCATCCCTCTAATCCATGCCAGGCCCTTCATTTGTAAGCAAAACAAATGTATCCAATTTAGGCAGCATCATATTCTCATGAACATTAGAATCATTACCAAGAAATGAAAGTACCTAATAATTTAATTGGCCTGCACGAGCTCTAGTAATTGTTCCAGTATGTATAGCAGCAGGGGCTGTGGGTGTAACAATGGTATTGATGTCCTCATCATCCTCCCCTTCTTGAAATGAAATCGTGCTCGATGAAAGCTCATCTTCCTCACGCAAATGAGGCCTCAAATCTGCAATGTTAAAAGTGGGACTAACCCCAAAATCTGCAGGCAGCTCAAGTTTATATGCATTATCATTTATTTTCTCTAAAACTTTAAAAGGACCATCAGCACGTGGCATTAGCTTCGATTTGCGCGAATTAGGAAATCTATCCTTATGCAAATGTAACCAAACAAGATCTCCAGGTGCAAACACAACATGTTTTCTACCCTTATCTTCAATAAGTTTATATTTAGCATTCATATGCTCAATGCTTTCCTTAGTTAACTCATGCATTTTTAAAATCAATTCAGCACGTTCTTTAGCATCAAAATTAACCTTCTCCGAAGATGGAAGAAGCAACAAATCAATAGGTGCACGAGGTAGGAAACCATACACAATTTCAAAAGGGCACATCCTAGTAGTAGAATGCAATGAACGATTATAAGCAAATTCAATATGCGGCAAGAATTCTTCCCACATTTTCTTATTATTCTTCAAAACAGCCCTAAGCATAGTAGACAATGTTCTATTGACTACTTCAGTTTGTCCATTAGTTTGGGGGTGATAGGTAGTACTAAAAAGCAGTTTAGTCCCCAATTTAGCCCATAAATATCTCCAAAAGTGGCTAAGAAATTTAGTATCACGATCTGAAACAATAGTATTTGGCACACCATGCAAGCGAATAATTTCACGAAAGAACAAATCAGCAACATTAACAGCATCATCGCTTTTATGACATGGTATAAAGTGTGCCATTTTCGAGAATCAATCCACGACAACAAATATGCTATCCCTCCCCTTCTTTGTTCGAGGTAAACCTAAAACAAAGTCCATAGATATATCCTCCCAAGGAACACTAGGTACATGCAAAGGCATATATAAACCATGAGGATTGAGTCGTGACTTAGCTTTTTGACATGTAGTGCAGCGAGCAACAAAACGCTCAACATCCCGTCTCATCTTAGGCAAAAAGAAATGTGTAGCAAGTATATCCTCCGTCTTCTTGACGCCAAAGTGTCCCATTAATCCTCCTCCATGCGCCTCCTGCAAGAACAAAAGACGAATGGAGCTAGATGGAATGCATAGCTTGTTAGCACGAAGCACAAATCCATCATTAAGAACGAACTTGTTCCAAGTTCTCCCTTCCTTACAATTCTTCAATACATCTTTAAATTCAGCATCATGCATATATTGATCTTTGATGGTCTCCAAACCAAAATAGTATAACGACGAGACAAAGCATCAGCAATAACATTTTCTGTACCCTTCTTGTGTTTAATGACATAAGGGAAAGTCTCAATAAATTCAACCCATTTAACATGTCTACGGTTCAGTTTTGCTTGAATTTTAATGTGTTTCAAAGATTCATGATCAGAATGTATAACAAATTCCTTGGGCCATAAATAATGTTGCCATGTTTCCAAGGTCGGAATAAGAGCATATAATTCTTTATCATAAGTAGAATAGTTCAGACTAGGACCACTCAATTTTTCAGAAAAGTATGCAACAGGTTTGCCATCTTGTAATAACACAGCTCCTAATCCAATTCCACTAGCATCACATTCGAGCTCAAAAGTCTTATTGAAATCAGGAAGTTGGAGTATGAGCATGTGTCAACTTATCTTTCAAAACCGTGAAGGCTTCTTCTTGTGCGGTACCCCAACCAAAAGGCACATCCTTCTTTCTAAGCCCGTTGAGAGGTGCAGCAATGGTGCTGAAATATCTCACAAAACGCCTATAGTAACCAGCAAGGCCAAGGAAACTCCTCACTTGTGTGACCGTTTTGGGCTGCGGCCAACTCTCAATAGCTTCAATCTTGTCTTTATCAACTCCAATTCCCTGTGGAGTAACAACATAGCCAAGAAAAGATACTCGGTCGGTGAAAAAGGTGCACTTTCCAAGGTTACCAAACAAACGTGCATCACGTAGAGCAATGAAAACAACACGTAACTGTTCCAAATGTATCATCAAAATAGACTACCACAAATCATCCAATAAAAACACGTAAAACTTCATTCATTAACCTCATGAAAGTACTAGGTGCATTAGTTAACCCAAAAGGCATGACTAACCACTCATATAATCCAAACTTAGTTTTAAATGTTGTTTTCCATTCATCTCCCAATTTCATATGAATTTGATGGTATCCACTACGCAAATCAACTTTGGAGAATATTGTAGAGCTATTCAATTCATCAAGCATGTCGTCTAGCCTAGGAATAGGATGACGATAACGAATAGTAATATTATTAATGCCTCTACAATCAACACACATACGCGACATACCATCCTTTTTCGGCACCAAAATGATAGGAACAACACAAGGACTACGGGATTCACGTATATAACCTTTGTCGTGCAGCTCCTGTACTTGATGCATAATCTCCTTCGTCTCCTCTGGATTGTTATGGTATGGCGCACGGTTGGGTAATGATGCACCGGGAATTAAGTCAATTTGATGCTCAATCCCTCGAATAGGTGGTAATCCCGTTGGCACGTCTTGTGGAAAGACGTCTGCGAACTCCTGCAAAATGTTAGTGATAGTAGGAGGCAAAGAGGAAGGCACATCCTCGAATAAAAATAAAGCATCTTTGCACACAAAGCATAGCAAACAGATTTGCTAAAATCTAGATCATCAATATCAGATTTGGTGGCAAGTAAACATGCACTTTTCAATTTAATTTCAGAAGCAACACTAGATTGTTTATTATTAGGCTTCATTTGTTGCTCAAATTCTTTTGCCACAATCTGATTTTCACTCTTATTTTTCTCCTATTTTGCTTTATTAGCTCTATTAATATCATCTTTCAAAATGGAATCAGGAGTCATAGGA